>NC_080735.1:2838916-2916416 GCF_019097595.1 Hemibagrus wyckioides | reverse complement strand
ATCAAATCTATTGTCTAATAATAAATGTTCCGATTAGATTTTGCTTTTGTTAACATGGACGAAGGATGAACTTCAGCATGAATAAAATGTAGTGGAAATAATACACTTGAGGGATATGCAGTTTTAGGAAAATAATCAATGACCTGCTGATGTGGGGAAAAAAACTCCTTCAATAAACATCTCCTTACTGTATAACGTTGATGTATTGGAACGAGCGCAAGTACTCAGAGAGGCTGTTCTGACCAATCAGAACCCAGAATTCACCAGGACTATACTACAAATCATTAAATGTTGGCTAAGGAGAGCTCAACATAAAGCGTTACCAGTTGTTGAAAAGTTTACCGAAGATCTAACAAAAAAATAAAAAATAAATTAAATGTGTCGGTGATTTAATGATTCACATTCTGTTGTACAGCTGGAACTCTAAGGTCAGACTTTACTCGTGTTCGATGCAAAAAGAGATCAATCTGGCATTCGTTTCTCCGAATCGCCTCTTCCAGCCCTGCAGCGTTTCACACAATGCGAAGACTAAAGCCAGAGGTTAGCGAAGGCTAGTCACGGTCTTCCAGCCCACGCAGTGCTTAACCACCAGATCCAAACTGATATGAATTTATTACATCAACGAGCGAGTGGAGCATTTATTCTCTTTCCTTTCCTGTCCGTTCCAGCAACCTCAAGCACATCTCCAGCATCTCCCCCCTCTTCCATGGTCCTGTGTGATTTTGAGCAAGGTTTGTGTGGATGGACTCATGACCTGAACTCCGACATCATCTGGGCTTTGCACACCTCCAGCAAAATCACAGCCCAAGGCCAGAGTCAGGACCTCTCTTTAGGCTCTAACAGTGAGTCTCTCTCACACACACACACACACACAATTCCTATAATCAACCACCCACAAAGGAGTACACACTCCCACCCACACTAGCTTGTAAATTAGCCAGGCTGTGAGTTCGCTTTAACTACATTCTTGTGTGTAAAATACACAACAGTTTGTGTTCAAAAATAATTGAATTTTGTTACACAATTACACAAAGATGCAGTGAGTAAGGTCCAGGGGTTCGAATCTGAGCTCAGGAATTTTGTGTGGAATTTTGCATATTTTCTCTGTGTTGGTGTGGGTTTCCTCTGAGAAACGTGCCAGTTGACGGATTTACGATTAAGTCTTAAGATTCAGAGGTAAGAACTGTATGCACAGCAAAGAAACAGAGGTTGGTGTAGTACGAGTTAGAATCCGGACGGAAATGTAATCTAGGGATACAAAAGGGATGGGAACTACTGCAGCAACTTGAATGATCAAGTGGTAACCATACTACATCCAATTGTGAAACCATGGCACTATAAAAATCCTATCATTCCAGCCAGGATGTGGTCCCAGTTCTCACCTAGTGTTCCTGGGATGTTCTCCAGATGCTTTGCCACCGTGACCAGGGGGCATGGTACCACCAAACTCTTGACAAGTCCCAGGCTTTACTTGCCCCCGTGGAATGTGGAAGAGATGACAGCACTATGATGGATGATCAGCATTCTTTTGCTCTACTTCAAACATTTTTTCTCATTTATTTGCTTCCTAGAACATGGCAAGACATGATGCAGAAGCCACCATCAAGCACTTGACAAATGGGAAGTTGATGTTTTAATATTCCTACGACTATGTCCAAACCCTTTTGGAATTTTATTTTAGGTTAGCATGATGAAATAGACTTCTTTCTTAACATTGTTCCAGCCTATCTAGCATCTCCCCTAGTTAAGACCCATGATCCGTACTTGACTTCAAAGCAACCTACTTCTGTGGAAATTCCTACACTTGTGTTTCAACCCTTAAACTACCTCGAAGGCACAACGCTGCATCAATAAGCAGTCTTCACTGTTAAAGCCTGCTTGAAGAAATAATTATTCCTTTTGTTTGAGATCCTTCTGGCCTGTATTTTCAATGTACCCTTTGTCCAGCAGGTCCAGGTGTTAGAGATGACCTTTCGCATCTGATCTGGCCTGAATCCCCATCCTGTCCCACACATAAAGACTCACTCCTTTCTAAAACCACAGATGAGCATATGAAAGAATTCATTTTTATGTTACCGTTGGAGATCTTTTCTTAAGTGATGGGGGAAAAGATAATGATGTTGACTGCCAGTTTACCACCATTAACCATTACTCTGGTGATGAAACTGGAGCTCGGCTTGCAGGTTGAGCATTTTGTTTAATAGGTGTTGGTAGTGACCAAAAGAATAAGATCTGTGGCAGCCTGAGGTTTCTTTATAGGGTTGCTGGAATCACTCTCAGTGACCAGGTGAGGAAAATCCAGTAGACCAACTGTTCCTTCAGATTAAGATGAAGCAGTGGAGGTAGCTTGGGGCACTTTGCAAAGATGCCTCCTGGTTGGCTCAGAGTATCAGATGTATCCCACTGGGCAGAGACCCCAGGAAAACCGAGCCAGGACCCACAGAAGAGCCAGTTGGCTTGGGGATGTCTGGGAATCTGGATAACCCAGGTGGAACTGAAATCAGAGGCCAGGGACATTAAAATTAAATCGAATAAAACATAAACCATGTAATTCTTTAATAAAGAGATCATTTTTAGCATTTTAAACCTGATGTAGTGTTTAAGGAGTACAGCATTTCCTGACATGCTGTTTCAGGAAATGAATTTTACGGCTTCACATCGGCACTGGTTACACCATCTTGTTTTTTTTTTAAAATTATTATTAGTTTCCTATAATAGCACATCTTGTGCTTTATTCCTTCCTTAAATAACGTCTAAATAATTAGAAAGCCCGCAGTAGCCGAGAGAGAGGCTTTCCGGCTCACTAATTCTTAAAACGTTTTGCTCCTGTATCCTGCAATTTCCCCCTTGGCAAGCCTTTAATATTTCTTAAATCCCTAAAAGATGACACAGTTGCGTGAATACACACTTGCATACACTCAAGACAAATTAATTGAAAAATTATATATCTTTCCTTCTCATTGATCCCCTGCTTCATTCTTCTTGTGAATGAATGAGGCAAACGTTTGCAAAACGTCCATCAGAGATCGTGTCTCTTTAGTGAGGGAATATTTATATCGAGATTTGTTTGTATGGTCTCACTGTCATGGTTACCGTCTCCCAGTTGGCGCCTGGTGGAATCATTTGGTTTATATCAACTGGTGAAGTGGGATTAAGGCAAGTGTTTGATTTGTAATATTACTTGCGCTTGTTTGCCTAAACTGACACTGTAGATGGATTTGAAGCTGTGTGTTTACATTCTCGGCTTCTGTTTCAAGAACCCTGGCATTGACCGGCTTCTGTTGTGTCTGCACAGGTCTGGGAAACTACCTGTACGTCGAAGCTAGTCCCAAAACACAGGGAAAAAAAGCCAGGCTCTTCAGCCCAGAGGTAGGACCCGAAACAGGGCCTCTATGTTTAAAGTTCTCCTATCAGCTTGAGGATGAGGGAACCCTCCGAGTGCTACTGCGTTACCCGCTTCAAGAGGAAACCCTGCTCTGGGTTCTCCATGGCAGCCAGGGTTCCATGTGGAAGGAGGGACGTACCATCCTACCTCGATCACCTAAGGAATTCCAGGTAAACTGGGATGACCTCTACAAAATGATTACATGAGATAAGAAGAGCATTCTATTCATAGTGAGATTGATTTGTAACTATAATGTTCATTTGAGATTTTTGTTTCATTTTCTGGAAGGTGGTCATTGAAGGCATCTTTGAAAAGACAACCACAGGCCACATCTGGATTGATAATATTCATCTTAGCTCCAGCACGCCACTGGAGGAATGTACACGTAAGAGCTGGTGTTTTACACATCATTTCCTTTCTGCATACTAATGTCATGCTTTCATTTACCCACATTAAATTTCCCAAACTCAGGAGTAGTTAGAACGTATTCCTTACTTCATAATCCTGACTAAAAAAACGACAGCTTTATGCTCAAGAGAGCCAAGCATCACAGCAACAACCATAGTGCAGCTTCTCAAAATAAAACTCTGACAGGAAAAGTGGGATATGTGTGTGCGTTGGGGGGGGGGGGTAGTATGAGTGACATGTTACTTGCCATCAAACCCAAAAGAAGAATCAAATCTAGGCCACCAAACCTCCTGAGCCTCCATGCTAATCTATATTTCATTATGTTCTCATTTCTCAGTATTTGTAAACAGCATTCTCTGAAAGCAGACTTACTCGATATCTCCAGTGACCTTGTCAAGTCCAGGGATTAGCTCTGGCTTCTGATTGATCTAAATTATGAAACCTAGATTTTATGTAGGTAATGTACAGCCAAATGTGGTCAAGTAGAAAAAATCAGATTCCTACACAACAAACATAACTCTAGATGGTAGTTATGTAGTTAATTGACCATTATAGACTATAAAATATCCAGATGTTTGGATTTTGAATCTCAAAAACAGCAGCTCTGACAAGAGCACAATGCTGCATGACAATTTTCTCTGAGGCGACATTTACTGCATATTTGTGGAAGTGTCACCACTTACCTGGTTAAGAAGTGAGGGCAAGAAGCCTATATTATTGTAGGCGAAGCTATGATACAGCACCCCTGAAGCAGCAAGGGTTAAGGGTCTTGCTCAATTGCACAACTGTGGAGGTTGGTGATGGGGGCTTGAACGCTGATCCTCCAACCCAGAGCCTTAACCACTTGAACCACCACTTCCCCTAAAAGAGGAAGCCTTTATTATCACCACACATACATTCCAGCATAGTGGAATTCTTTTCTTTGCATATCCTAGCTGAGGAAGTTGGGGTCAGAGCACAGGGGCAGCTATGATAACAGATACCTGGCAGAAAGCTTTGCAGATTCAGTGAATATTCCTGTTAAATTCTTGTTAACTATAAAGTCTCTTTTTGCAAGATAAAAATTGTAAAGTAAATACTTTTTTCCCCCATCTCTTTATCTCTTTTTCAGACCCTTTTGCTGCCTTTCAACCTGATGTGCCTGGTGAGTTGTTTCAACTATTAGAACAAACTGTATACTGCAGATCCAGGGTCAGTTGTAGCTCAAGCAACTAAGTTGTAACTAAGATCACAAAGACAGTTCAGTTTCTCATGATAAAAAACACTAATCCTGGATCTGCTCCTGGAAGCAGGAAATATTCTTTTACAAGATTTGCCTGTGAGGTGGTGGATTGGTTCTTGCACCATTGATGAACATAAACCAGCATTCATAACTTTCCTACACTGGTTCGCATGGATTTGGTGAACACTTGGGGAGCTGGCACATCTACTAACTTCTTTCATAGATATTTTTCTTTACACAAGTCATAATGATTACAGGGTCTGAGTCCCGTACAATTTAATCAGCACTTCTATCCTAGCTAATTTCCAGTTTGTGCAGTGCGCCAATCTTTTTTTAATGAGCAGCATTCTCTGTGACACAATATAGCATCATGAACACGTATTTTTAAAAAAGCATGTTAGACACAGCGTTCACGTCTTCTGGTCCCTAGAGAATTGTTCCTTTGTGGCTTTTTTTTGGTTGCCTGTGCTCAGCGCTCTTTTTAGCAAACGTTGCAGATCTGACAGGAAAAAAACAAGTGCAACGCTGTGCCTGAACCATAGTTATTTTGAGTAACAGGACTCGATGAGGCCTGGCTGAATGTTCAGTAATTGGTTTCAGACATTGTGTCAGGCAAATTCTGCTACTCCACAACCTACCTCTTGCTATAATGAAGACGACTCGAATAATACTAGGCTTCTGGTTGAACTACATGGCTAATCTACAAGCTGAGGATAAGAAATATGCATTTTCCCTTTACACCAACACCAAACTAACACGGCTACCACACAATTAATTACGGCAAATCTTAAAAGAAACCTCCACCCTGAAATGTACTGAAATTTGTGGTCTGCTTATTCATTTATTATTGCTTAGTGTGGTCTTTTCGCTAGCCATGCATCTAGCTGGTGTCACCGCAGGAATAATGTTATTGCTAGCATTGAATAGAACAAAAAAAATCATGGTCAGGTTTTGGTCCTAAAAAGAAAAGAGCAAGTGCTTCCTTTTTCCAGAGATGCTCAATGTCTTAGAAGTACAGGACACGCTGGTCCCAGAATGCATTGCAGATATGCAATGACTCGAATATACAAAATAATGAGTGCAATGGTGTTGATGCTTGGAAAGTGTTTACGCAGAAAATTATGTGCTTCTTAACAATGGCAATTTCTCAGTGCACTGCTATCAGCAGGTAGGCACACAGCAATTTAGGACACAGTGAACCAACGTGGAAATAGACTACAAACACTAAAAAAAAACGACATTAAAAATTAAACACTGGATACCACTGAAGAATACATGTTAATTTTAGAGATTAATATGCATGGTTCAGGGTGGAATTTTCCTTTAAATACAAAAGACAGCAGCTTTCTTTTGGCACCCTGCACGTATTCCAAATGTGCATAAAGAGATTAAAAATGCATGTTCTGCTGCTTGGACCCCTGATTTGAATGCAGCCCGTCATATATCCCTGACTGAAGCCATGTCTGTAAATAGTCCTGAAGAGCTAGTCATTATGGCAAGGAATATCTCAAGCTAGTGTGTAATTCCACTGCTTATCCTATAACCACATTAACACTTTGATTGTTTTTAATCACGGACTAACCTACATAGCAAGAAAATTCAGCCCTACTTACGGCTTGTCTGGGTGCATTTTTACTCTGCTATGCTTGCACAATGAGCCTCGGCAGTACTGTGGGGTGTTGTCACATGTTGTATATCTCTCCACCAGGGGGAGCCCTACCAGGCAGGAGTGAGCCAACTGTAGATACCCTGTCAGTGCCACCTATTTCCCCCAACTGGTATTACTTCATGGCTGGCGGAGGTGCCATCTTGTTCCTGGTCATTGCCGTTGTCATGGCCATTGGCTGTCGCCGCCTGACAGCCAAGAGGAGCCGACCCACCATGGCCTACTATAGTCCCCACAGTGCTTACTACCCAAATGGTGCCATGCCCAGAGCAGGGGGGGGTCCTAAGTTGACTGTTTGGGTCGAGAAGGGGGATGGAAACTCCTACTGGTGAGGAGACTGTGATAGACATTGACCTACATTGCTGACAGAAGGTCAGAGGAAAAGAACTTTAGAAGAGCACTGAAAAGTTGGTTTAGTGTAAGGGATGCCTCAAACAAGAACTATTTTTCTTGGTACCACCTCACTTCCAACTGCTTTGGAAACTGCGCAACTGAAGAGTGGACAGGAACCAGCATCTGCTCTAGACCTGTTGGTTTTCTTTGTGCTTTTTTTTCCTCAATGCACCTTCACTTGCTGGATGTGGTGATACACTGTGAGTCCCGTTTACTGCAGAATACCAGCCAGTGGTTGACTGGAAAAGCGCCATATTGGAAACCCTTCCAGTGTGGGTGTAACTGTGATATGACCAGGTTGAAAGCTCCTCGTGCCTGTGCCTGGTGGTAGCTCCTGGACTACCAAACCATCAGAGACTAAGTGGACACACTGTCCAAACCAACCACCTTAATCATAGATCCAAGACTTCTGCTTATATTTCAGATGGGGACTGGTTCCAACTGGTTCCATATCAGGGCTAGATGAAGAACTGGATTAAGAGATCAGGACTAAAGGACAGCTTTTAAGTTTGTGCAGATCTAGATAATAATAATTATTATAATAATGTTGTATATCTATATTTGGTGTCAACCTGTGTGGTTTACAAAATGAAATGAATCTTGGGTAAATTTACAGCTGTCAAAATGTTTGCACTTTGAATAGATCCTAGTTTTCTTTATTGCGAGGTGGTCTGGGAAAACCCGCCAGATGACATTGAGGATAAATTTGGGAAAAGTGACAAAAAGGACAAAAAATTAAGGTTTTGGCCAAAATAGGAGTTTCTCTGCCTCCAGCATAATCAACATATCATAAACACATTGCACTAAAATTACCTGGAAATGGTTTTTACTTTTAGAACTCACCTTCCTGCAAAAATCTTGCCAGGTAAGTTTCACAAACATTGTGGTGAAAAAGGTTTTTAGCCAAGTTTTTTTTTCCCTCAAACGGTTATCAAAATTTGGATAGCTTTTTGGCATAACTGAATGTAGCTGAATCAATTTGGTTTCAGATAACGGCTGACAAATTTCCCACGATGCTCCTATGCCACGTATAAAAATGCAGTTTTCTTCCTATAAAATGATAGAAATTCACCTGGGGTTGCATTTCCAAGAAAAAGACAAAAGAACAAAAAACAAAACAAAAAGAAGGGGTTTCCCAGGCCGCTACACAATTTATGATATATCTGTTTACTATTTAGCCAAAAAAGACAGTCTATGGACCATTTCTAATGAGAGTGTTGAGGGCGCTGGGGTATTCTACAAGCATGTGTACAATTTTGTATATTTTTACAGGCTCAGGTTCAGTGATCAGCTTGATTGTAATGAAGGACAGTCCAGTAAGAACCTTCCAGAACAACAACAAATTACATTTTATAGATTTTAGGTCAAAGTACAGCTGGCATCGATGAGGTTCACATACAGAGAGTAAAATTTGAAGAAATAGAGAAAACGTTTTCATTTCCATATTTCTCCATGGCAAGACAGGGCTAGTTCTGCATTTCCGTGCATGTTCCTCAAATTTCACAGCAGAAATCCCCACAAATATTGCGTAGGCCCCCTCGGTACCAAGCCAGAAGTGAGGAGGCGTGCATTATTTCAACCAAACGGCTGTCAGTGTTTTATTCCCTGCAACAAGCCACATAAACAACACCAGCTGCTTCCCTTCATAGCCTCGTCTTAATGAGAGAGAGAGAGAGAGAGAGAGTGAGTAGTGGTGAAGGAGGGAGCTCTGTACACTCCTAACAGCTGGTAGACATTTCGTTATGCTGCAAGCCTTGGAGAATTCCAGAACAATGAATAGTGTGCAGCACCTCCACGTGGTTTACTAGTTTTCAGAACATTTATTTCAAAATAAATATTTTTGTTAGCGAGCACTGGAGAAAATTTGAAGAGAGAGAAAGAATGCTTGTTCTGCTTGTTCCCTGGTTCGTTCCTGTGCATTTCGTAGTTCCCTTGTTCCATAGCTTTGAGTGTGTTTCCTAGTTCCCACGTGCTAGTTTTTATTCCCTATTTTGAGTGTTTCCTAATTTCCTTCTTTTGTGGCTTCCTCTTTTGCTAGTTTTGAATGTTTTTTTCTATTCTCCTCGTTCCCTGGGTTCTGATTGTTTCGCCTAGTTTTCTTGCACCAAGTGACTTTCCCAGTTTCCAAGCTTTCAGAGTGCCTTTCTCAATTAGCAATAGTAGGAGAGAGGGATGGATTCAAAAAAAAGAAAAAGAAAGAGAGAGGACCTTTGTTAGATATTTCCATTAGACAGAGTATTGGCATTTGTTTGCAGTACGCTTTTAAACTAATCTCATCTCGCCATATGTTCTTTCAAGCGTTTAATATTTTTAATTAGTTAATGGACCCGATAGCATTTATTACAGCTGCTGGAAGTTTTCCTCCTTCGTTGCCCTGGAGAACGTAGTAATGAGTGAAAGCTTTCTCCAGAGACTAATTCCAGAAAGACTGGATGCCAAAATTTTTTTATTCTCAGATGACTTTTTTTTGTCTCCCTCTAAAATTAAAACTATTTTTGGCACTAAATGAACCTCTTCTTTGGGCACGGGCATCTCAGGGCTTGTGGACCAGTCACTGTCTTCTCAGAGGAGTTGTTATCTCATCCGTGTAGAGCAGATTGCTCACAGTGGATCCAGTCAGCCCACCACCGTCGCATCCATAGCACGCAGGATTTTACATCAATTTTTCAGCCTTGTTTGGTTTGGACCCAGCAGGCCTCAGTTCAAACGCTTTCCTTAACAAAGGCAGCATTGTCCCGACAAACCACCTAACGATGCTTGACGTTCTGGCTAGTTTTATCACCCCACACAGCTTATGTAGGAGGTTCTGATGTACACACTGTGTATACTCGTGTAGAACAGGAGGATGATGAAGGCGATGCACTTTCCTGTATGAATGTGGCACTATACCTCAATCTTAAAATGAGTGTGCTGTTTGGAAAGAAAAAATAAAAAGAATGCAGACACGAACTGAATATTTTTTGCTTGATGAATTGGAAATGCCCTTTTAAAGTATGGTAATAAAATCTTATTTTTCTAACCAGCCGTTTCCTTCTCTTATTAATAATTCCTTATTAAGTACACATAGTAACCTGTAATTAACTTTGCCATCTTCATGTTTCCGTAACAACAGCTAATTTTCATAATCGTTGGTAATGACTTTTGCAGATTGGGCTTTGGGCAATTTCGTATTTCAATTAATCATTTCTCCTCCCCACAGTTAAAAAAATGGACCCAAGAGGTAATCGTCTTCTCAATAGCCGGGACCACGTGGAGACAGGTAGGTAATTAATATTGCAAGAGAAATGTTGCTTCTCGTAATTCTCATAAAGTTTCATCATCTTTGTTTTCTGTCTTTTATAAAGGACGAGTTATTTAGGGACTCGAAATCTATGTAACTTTATATAATGGCAGCTACCCGCCTTGCTAATGAAACTTAATTAAGTCTATCCTCAGCCCACACGCCCTCCACCATATCATCAATCACGTCAGGCTCGTTTGCTGATGCTAACAGGGCAAACGTTTGAATGCTAATGGAAAGCAGAGTACCCGAATTTTAATAGGAGTGTCCAATCTTATCTGGAAAGGGCTGTTGTGGATGCAGCTTTTCATTCCACCCCAGCAGAAGCCACAGTGTATTTTGAAAGACAAAACCATGATTAAACAGGTGGAATCAGATGAGGCTCCTGCTTGATTGGAATTAAAACCTGCTCCCACACTGATCCTTCGTGGGTATGAGAACCCTCATGGTGTAGATGTAACAATTGTAACTGTTTCTTCCACCCACCATTTTAGGTCTCTAGGGTTTTGTATATAGTCTACAAGCCATCTACAACCAACCAACCTGCTGAACATCAAATCAACATTTGTCTATCCCTATTGCCATAGAACATACAAAAAACTGGCTCTAACGCTTCCTTGGACCAATCCTGTTCCTTGTGTAGACTGATGTTTTGTACCGTAGCAGGGTTTCCCATGTTAACCAAATTGTAAATCCTGTTCCTTGTGTAGACTGATGTTTTGTACCATAGCAGGGTTTCCCATGTTAACCAAATTGTAAAAAATGTCGCACTACTCACTAGACCAGGGATGTCCAATCTTATCTGGAAAGGGCCGATGTGGGGGCAGCTTTTCATTCCAACCAAGCAGAAGCTACACCAGAGTCTATTAAAAGCCAAGATCAACTGATTAAACAGGTGCAATCAGGTGCTGCTTGATTGGTATGAAAACCTGCCTCCACAGTGGCCCTTTCCGGATAAGATTGGCCATCCCTACAATAGAACTGAAAGTAAAGCCTATATCATGTGTCCAGGATGAAAATTTTCATAACCCATGTCCGTATTTCTTTACTCTAGGAGAACAATTCTCAGAATGGACCACTGCAGAACCTTCCTCGGAGCCTCCGGTGACGACACGAACGACAGGGAATGACAATCCATGGCTTTACACTCTGGACCCCATTCTCCTCACCATCATAGTGATGAGCTCTCTGGGAGTTCTACTGGGTGCCGTTTGTGCTGGTCTTCTGCTGTACTGCACCTGCTCCTACGGAGGCCTGACCTCGCGGTCCTCCACCACCCTGGAGAACTACAACTTCGAGCTCTATGACGGCATCAAGCACAAGGTGAAGCTTAACCAACAGCGCTGCTGCTCAGAAGCTTGAGGACGACCTGGCTGACGTTCACATAGGAAATGCGGAACCCTGCGCTTTCAAGAGAGACTGGCCCCATCTCTTGGTGTGCATGTCACCACCTCGCTGCTTGTTGGTGCAACTGTTGGAGCCGTCACTTCCAGCCATCCTTTCTTGCTTGGCTCGGCTCTCGCTCGGCTGGATGAGATTCGTTTCAAACGTGGATTATCGAAGGCTGCTTGGAGTTATTTCTTGGGAAGCCTTTCCCAGCTTAGCCTCAAAATAGATATTAGTACATATCAGTTCTGTCTATTCCAAAAAAAAAACTCATGATAAGCTTTGGATTCTGAGTGGGAGCTGGTGGAATTGATCCGAACTCTTGTCATCTGTAAACACAGAGCTTTTGTGGCATGTGACTGATGGTGTGGTAATGTTTGTTGATGTTTTTAAGCTTTTTATTTTCCTTCGGTTTTCAATTTCCTGACTGTGATGCCTTAATGCTGGTCAATCCCTCGGTTTTTGTTCAGGATGTCTGTGACCAAAACTTTCTTTTTCAAACCTTTACATCCATCCAGTGTGCGTTTAGTTCTGTACTCTTGTTTCACTCTGGCTTTAGTAGAAACACAAGAAACAAAACGTAACCTTGTTAAGATAAGCCAAGTAGTTTTTTTTTTATAGATTTAGTTTGAAGCCATGTGATGGGTAGGATTTGGTAAGAAATAAATGCAGGACTATTTTTTTTGTGTGTGTATGTAAAGCAAGAGGGAATTTTCAGTGCAACCTATGGATTGCTGTAAATGGGACATACTGCTGAGCTCAATGGTATTACAGATTAACAAAACAGTTAAACAAGGTTTTTGCTGCGAACACGGAGCCATGAACACCATCACTAAGACTCTGATGACCAAGGCCAAGCACTTATCATCTGCTAGTTCTTTCCCCTATCTCCATGTCTTTTCTTTTTTTTTCCCATACAAGGCTGAAGGTTAACAGGAGACAGGTTTAGTGATGAATTGGGTTGGAGCTTACATCAGCTCCCTAGTGGCTTTCAAAGGCTTCTCCATGAAAAAAAAAAAAAAAAAAGACTATCCGAGATGGAGTAAATCTTTTCCCAGGCCCACTGATAGATATCATCCGTGACAAGCACGGGAACACGCATTCATATACACTCACACACGCATTCTGCTGACATATCAACTGTGTTACACCTCGACAAAAAACAAGACACAAAGGAGCGTAATGGAATTCTGAGAGTCTGAATGGGAGAAAACGGAGGTGCGGCGCTCCTGTACGGATACGCGCTCATCTAAAAAACTGTCACTACTGGAACAGGAACTTTTTCCAAGTGCCTTGGAGCTGCTCTGGCACTCAAAGACTCGAAGCTTTCGTCTGTCTCAAAACACTCGACAAGACTTTGAGAAATCACAGCACTGGGTAGACTTCCAGTTACTCTCTGGAAGGTTTGTACAGGAAAAAAAATATGTGCTTTTTATGATAATTATTGTTATTATGATTATTTAATAAAGGATTGGTAAATATTAAGTGTTGGAAAAAATCTTTGAAGAGAAAGAGAATACTGTGTTTGAGAAAACATCACGGTATTAATCGAGCATTTAAAAAGTTTCGTCCACGAGGTAACCATACGTTCACATGCTGGAGCTAACCATCCACATGTTACACCCTCGCCGTTAATTATTCAGACTGAAATGGCTTGATGTTCTGTTTAGCATGTGTGCTCACATACACTTTCATTTAACCAATCCTCACACACACACATGCTTGCACCAGTATGTTGTTGCAGCAGGGTGGAATTAGTTTCATCTGGCCACAAAGAGAACAATTGGCATCTACCTATAAAAGCTGATCCATAAAACATCAACACGCGCACACACACACACACACACACATGCTCGCATACCACTGTGTCGGCTGCAGGCTCTCTCATCTCCCCATGGGCTCCCATTAGCCAAGACCTTCAGTCTCCTTCATTTAGAAACTCACAACATCAAAGCTTTGAAGTGCCTTACTGTTCGCCGTAGCGTCTCCTTCATCCCTCTGTCTGACCCAGCCACCGGGCCTTCCTTGGTTAACTATTTCACTACATCATGCCAGAAAACAGCAATTCCTTCAGCTGATAATGTGTGAATGGCATAACACATATTGCAGAGAGCGGAGAATTCACTTGCAACTTACAGTGAAGCAGGCAGAAGCTCTATAGTAGCTTAGTTTGAATGTAAACAGCCACTAGTGATAGGAATTTAGCACTAAACAAAAAAACTGTATTAATGTATCAACGCTGATATCCGATAGCATACTAGCATAAAAATAAATAAACAAATAAATAGTGCTCTGATACAAATCAGCAATACTACACAATGTAAGCTGTCATGAACCAAACCCAAGGATCTAGATGTAGTTCATAATTAATCATGGCAACCAACCAAACGAACCTCTGGTAGCTGAGGTCTGAGCTGTGATTAAGGTGTTAGATTACTGATCAGAAGGTTGTGAGTTTGAATCCTGGGTCCACCAAGCTGTTATACTATTATTGGATTAGGTATTGGTGTCTCTGGGGTCCAGTGGCAGGATCCCGTACTCTCATTGCTGCGGCCCGGGTTTGATTCTTGGGCAGGGAGCTAACCCAGCCACGGAAGAGTTAACTCTCAGTGTCAGTCCCGAGCCTGAATTAAATGGGAGGGTTGCGCCAGGAAGGGCACCTAGGTCCACCAAGCTGCCACTGCTGGACCCCTGAGCAAAACCCTTAACCCTCAGTTGTATAGCTGAAATAAATGTAAGTCACTCTGGATAAGGGTGTCTGTCAAATGCTGTAAATGTAAAACTCTTTGTTATGGTGAACCGTATCTTTAATAGAGAGCGTGAGCCTAGAGAACAGAGCGGGAGCTTTGATTTGTGACGAAACCTTCGCCAGCATCTGTGTGCTCAGCTTGGTTCTGTTTAACCACATCATGAACGTTAAACACTTGGCACGAGGGATGATTTCACTGCTGGCTGCAACCAACATAAACACAGCAACATAAATGTTTCCTGATGCTGGTTTTGGTATTGAGGAGCACCGAACTCTTTACCTGGGTTCTGCTGTTTAAGTCAAACACGGGCATGATCTCAGTAGCGCTTTAGACCATAGCAGGAACGTCTCCGTCGTCACAAGCCTTCGTCGCCGATTTACTTGGGACTTGAACCAGTAAAAGTGATTTCAAATGAAGTGGAGGAAGTAACTTCATCCCTGCTGTAGCTGCCTCCAGAATGAAACACTTAAGACATGCCAAACAAGCCTCAACAGCATGACCAGCGCTACACTGAACAAACCACAGGAATTCTCTGAGCACATTTTGAGAAGTTTCCCCCCCGAGTGTCTGAGAGGTCCCTGCAGTTTCACGTCCACCAGCACAAACACTAATTGCTCCATCAGCTTTCAGGCTTTGATAGCCAGCTTTGCTTAGAAAGAGAGAGAGAGAGAGAGAGAGAGAGATCTGATCTACTGCAGGGTCAAAGAAATTAGATTTCAATCTGACAGCAAGGGAAAGCAACATTTAGGAAACAAAAGTTCTGAATAATTTGGAAAAACAAACACACACACACACACACAGAGCCCGACGGCCTGGCTCCTCTGGGCAATTTTCCGAGGTTTCCATGGTTCACTTGTCGATCAAAGCGAGTCACAGAGCTCTTAATGTCTGCAGCGGCTCGCAACAAATACCACATCCCCAGCAGGTGAGAACAAGAAGGCCACAGTAAAGGGTTTAGTGGCTCATTAAAAAGTGTTTGTTTTTTTTCTAATTTAAAAATATTTAGAATTATGATTAAAAAATATTCGAGCCACGTTCTCAGCACAAGTGTATTACCTGCCTGGAGAACTGTTACACTCTGTGGAGCTCGTCTGTGTTTACACAAGCTGCTTGTAGCCACTCCCCTGTGCCCTTTCACTCTGCCCCTTTACTTAGCCCAAAATTCAGTCTGAAATTAGCAAAAGCCAAGCATGATCACTCCCCTGTGAGTCGACACATAAATCGACCTTATTCTAATGCTAGTTAGCATGCTAACTCCACCTGTATGAAACGCTGTAGATTCCAGTGAGTTTCATCCAGATAATAGGGAATGTGGGCGGGCTCAAGGAGCAGTCTTATTCAGCTCGGTTTATCAGGTCTGTTGTATTTTAGGTAAGACACCGTATCTGATTCCCTCTGACTGTTAATCGTGATGCGTCCAGATTACAGTGGTTCTGTTCCGCTAGCCATCGCTGATTATGTTAAAACTATAAATGCTCACATTAGTGCATTAGAGAGAAACGATCTCTCCTTACAGCAAGACTTTAAATTTAGAATAATTTCTTTAGGTCTGGAGTGTGTGGTGAGCCACACGGCTAGGAGAGGGAACTGAAATAGAAGCAGCCTCTCAGACACGCTCATACACACACACACTTATTCACACACATTCATAAACACATACACTCACATGCACACACTCTCACTCACACACACTCACACACTGTGCTGGTGCTGATGCTGGTGCTGTGCTGATGCTGGTGCTGTGCTGATGCTGGTGCTATGCTGGTGCTGTGCTGTGCTGTGCTGTGCTGTGCTGTGCTGATGCTGGTGCTATGCTGGTGCTGTGCTGTGCTGTGCTGATGCTGATGCTGGTGCTATGCTGGTGCTGTGCTGTGCTGTGCTGTGCTGTGCTGTGCTGGTGCTGTGCTGTGCTGTGCTGTGCTGTGCTGTGCTGGTGCTGTGCTGTGCTGTGCTGTGCTGATGCTGATGCTGATGCTGGTGCTATGCTGGTGCTGTGCTGTGCTGATGCTGTGCTGATGCTGGTGCTGATGCTGGTGCTGTGCTGATGCTGATGCTGGTGCTGTGCTGATGCTGATGCTGGTGCTATGCTGGTGCTGTGCTGTGCTGATGCTGGTGCTGTGCTGATGCTGATGCTGGTGCTATGCTGGTGCTGTGCTGTGCTGATGCTGTGCTGATGCTGGTGCTGATGCTGGTGCTGGTGCTGTGCTGATGCTGGTGCTGATGCTGGTGCTGGTTCTGTGCTGATGCTGATGCTGGTGCTGGTGCTGTGCTGATGCTGGTGCTGTGCTGATGCTGTGCTGATGCTGGTGCTGTGCTGTGCTGTGCTGATGCTGATGCTGGTGCTGGTGCTGGTGCTGATGCTGGTGCTGTGCTGATGCTGTGCTGATGCTGATGCTGGTGCTATTCTGGTGCTATGCTGGTGCTGTGCTGATGCTGTGCTGATGCTGATGCTGATGCTGGTGCTGTGCTGATGCTGATGCTGATGCTGATGCTATGCTGGTGCTGTGCTGTGCTGTGCTGTGCTGTGCTGTGCTGATGCTGATGCTGATGCTGGTGCTGGTGCTGATGCTGTGCTGATGCTGGTGCTGCACTGGTGCTGTGCTGATGCTGGTGCTATGCTGGTGATGTGCGGTGCTGGTGCTGTGCTGGTGCTGTGTTGATGCTGTGCTGATTTTGATGCTGTGCTGGTGCTGTGTTGATGCTGTGCTGTGCTGGTGCTGTGCTGTGCTGTGCTGGTGCTGTGCTGTGCTGGTGCTGTGCTGGTGCTGTGCTAGTGCTGGTGCTGTGCTGTGCTGGTGCTGTGCTGGTGCTATGCTGGTGCTGTGCTTGTGCTGGTGCTGTGCTGGTGCTGTGCTGGTGCTGTGCTGTGCTGTGCTGGTGCTGTGCTGGTGCTATGCTGGTGCTGTGCTAGTGCTGGTGCTGGTGCTGTGCTGGTGCTGTGCTGGTGCTATGCTGGTGCTGTGCTAGTGCTGGTGCTGTGCTGGTGCTGTGCTTGTGCTATGCTGGTGCTGTGCTTGTGCTGGTGCTGTGCTGGTGCTGTGCTGTGCTGGTGCTGTGCTGGTGCTATGCTGGTGCTGTGCTAGTGCTGGTGCTGGTGCTGTGCTGGTGCTGTGCTAGTGCTGGTGCTGTGCTTGTGCTGGTGCTGTGCTGGTGCTGTGCTGTGCTGGTGCTGTGCTGGTGCTGTGCTGGTGCTGTGCTAGTGCTGGTGCTGGTGCTGTGCTGTGCTGGTGCTGTGCTAGTGCTGGTGCTGTGCTGGTGCTGTGCTTGTGCTATGCTGGTGCTGTGCGGTGCTGGTGCCGTGCTGGTGCTATGCTGGTGCGGTGCTGGTGCTGTGCTGGTGCTATGCTGTGTGGTGCTAGTGCTAGTGCTGGTGCTGGTGCTATGCTGTGCTGTGCTGTGCTGTGCTGTGCTGTGCTGTGCTGGTGCTGGTGCTATGCTGTGCGGTGCTAGTGCTGGTGCTGGTGCTATGCTGTGCTATGCTGGTGCTGCCCAGTGCTGGTGCTGGTGCTGTGCTGGTGCTATGCTGGTGCTGTCCAGTGCTGGTGCTGTGCTGGTGCTGTGCTGGTGCTGGTGCTGTGTTGGTGCTGGTGCTGTGCTGGTGCTGGTGCTGTGCTGGTGCTATGCTGTGCTATGCTGTGCTGTGCTGTGCTGTGCTGGTGCTATGCTGTGCTGTGCTGTGCTGGTGCTAGACTGGTGTCTAGATAAGCAGGAGGAAATTCTGTAGCTGGAACACTGCTACTTTTACTCCTGCATCTTTGTGATTAAAAATAAAACAGAGATGAAGACGAGGAACGAAGGAGAACATGAAGAACCCTGCCGAGCTTTTATTAGGTTTCAGAACCTGTGTGTGCTCAAGGCATCAACATGTCAGGTTCTCTTTATACAACATCCAGTTTATAAAGCGCTCTGTGGGATGAAACCAAATACACACACATCATTTATACAAAAAAATAAAAAAACACACAGATATGAAGAGGAGGAGGAGGAGGAAGAAGAAGTGCATTCATATATTTTTATGTGCCAGAAAGCATCACAGGGGATCAGGATCAGGACGGAGCTGTCTAACATGAGGGAGGAGGAGAAAAAAACAACAACTACAAGCCAATAAAATAACAGAGACATTTATATAAGAGCAGTGAAATGTGAAAAGAAAAAAAGAAGAAAAACACTGGGAAAAAAGAACAACTAAAGAAAGAAAAACAGTGTGAAGAAAAAAGAAAATAGCAAGAAAAAAACTAAAGAAAAACATGAAAAAAGAGAGAGAAATATTAGTAATAAAGACCAAAGAAAAAGAGAAAAAACAAAAAATAAATAAAAGAAAAAAAGTAAAAGCCAAAAGAAAAATATTAGTAATAAAGACCAACAAAGAAAGAAAGAAAGAAAGAAAGAAAGAAAGAAAGAAAGAAAGAAAAGAAAAGAAAAGAAAAGAAAAGAAAAACACGAAAAAAGGAAGAAATATTAGTAATACAGACCAAGAAGAAAAGACAAGGAAAAAGAAACATGAAAAAAGAATTAAAGAAAGAAAGATGGCCCATCCAATCAGAGGTAAGAATTCCATGATTTGTGCTTTCAGATTTATTTTTTTGTTGTGCGCTTCTCTGTCACCGTACACTTCACTGCTGATTGTTTTCCCACATCAGTGTTCAACAGTGTTTATTCCACACTGAGTGTTTAATCCACACTGAGTGTTTAATCCACACTGAGTGTTTATTCCACACTGAGTGTTTAATCCACACTGAGTGTTTATTCCACACAGAGTGTTTATTTTACACTGAGTGTTTATTCCACACCGAGTGTTTATTCCACACTGAGTGTTTAATCCACACTGAGTGTTTATTCCACACTGAGTGTTTAATCCACACAGAGTGTTTATTTTACACTGAGTGTTTATTCCACACAGAGTGTTTATTCCACACCAAGTGTTTAATCCACACAGGGTGTTTATTACAAACTGAGTGTTTATTCCATACTGAGTGTTTATTCCACACCGAGTGTTTATTCCACACAGAGTGTTTAATCCACACAAAGTGTTTATTTTACATGGAGTGTTTATTCCACACCGAGTGTTTATTCCACACAAAGTGTTTAATCCACACAAAGTGTTTATTTTACATGGAGTGTTTATTCCACACCGAGTGTTTATTCCACATTGAGTGTTTATTTCACACAGAGTGTTTATGTTTATTCCACATGAAGTCTTTATTCCACACAGAGTGTTTATGTTTATTCCACACAGAGTGTTTATGTTTATTCCATACACGGAGTGTTTTATTCCATACACTGAGTGTGTATTCCACACAGAGTGTTTATTCCACACAGAGTGTTTATTACACACTGAGTGTTTATGTTTATTCTACAGAGTATTTATTCCAAGCTAAGTGTTTATTCCACACAGTGTTTATGTTTATTCCACATGACGTCTTTATTCCACACAGAGTGTTTATGTTTATTCCATACACTGAGTGTTTTATTCCACACTGAGTATTTATTCCACACAGAGTGTTTATTCCACACAGAGTGTTTATGTTTATTCCACACTGAGTGTTTATTACACACAGGCTGTTTGTGTTTCTTCCACACAGAGTGTTTGTTTATTCCACACAGAGTGTTTATTCCACATGAAGTCTTTATTCCACACAGAGTGTTTATTCCACATGAAGTCTTTATTCCACACAGAGTGTTTATTCCACATGAAGTCTTTATTCCACACAGAGTGTTTATTCCACATGAAGTCTTTATTCCACACAGAGTGTTTATGTTTGTTCCACACAGAGTGTTTATTCCACACAGAGTGTTTATGTTTATTCCACACAGAGTGTTTATGTTTATTCCATACACTGAGTGTTTTATTGCACACGGAGTGTTTTATTCCATACACTGAGTGTTTATTCCACACAGAGTGTTTATTCCACACAGAGTGTTTATGTTTATTCCACACAGAGTGTTTATGTTTATTCCATACACGGAGTGTTTTATTCCATACACTGAGTGTTTATTCCACACAGAGTGTTTATTCCACACAGAGTGTTTATTACACACTGAGTGTTTATGTTTATTCTACAGAGTATTTATTCCACGCTAAGTGTTTATTCCACACAGTGTTTATGTTTATTCCACATGATGTCTTTATTCCACACAGAGTGTTTATGTTTATTCCATACACTGAGTGTTTTATTCCACACTGAGTGTTTATTCCACACAGAGTGTTTAATCCACACAGGGTGTTTATTCCACACTGAGTGTTTATTCCACACTGAGTGTTTATTCCACACAGAGTGTTTATTCCACACAGAGTGTTTATTCCACACCAAGTGTTTATTACACACTGAGTGTTTATTCCACACCGAGTGTTTATTCCACACCGAGTGTTTATTCCACACAGAGTGTTTATTTTACACTGAGTGTTTATTCCACACTGAGTGTTTATTCCACACTAAGTGTTTATTCAACACAGAGTGTTTATTTTACACTAAGTGTTTATTCCACACTGAGTGTTTATTTTACACTGTGTGTTTATTCCACACTGAGTGTTTATTTTACACTGAGTGTTTAATCCACACAGTGTTTACTCCACACAGAGTGTTTATTCCACACTGAGTGTTTATTCCACACAGAGTGTTTATTCCACACTGAGTGTTTATTTTACACTGAGTGTTTATTCCACACAGAGTGTTTACTCCACACAGAGTATTTATTCCACACTAAGTTTTTATTCCACACAGTGTTTATATTTATTCCACATGACGTCTTTGCTCCATACAGAGTGTTTGTTTATTCCACACAGAGTGTTTATTCCACACAGAGTGTTTATGTTTATTCCATACACTGAGTGTTTTATTCCACACTGAGTGTTTATTCCACACAGAGTGTTTTTTCCACACAGAGTGTTTATGTTTATTCCACACTGAGTGTTTATTACACACAGGCTGTTTGTTTTTCTTCCACACAGAGTGTTTGTGTATTCCACACAGAGTGTTTATTCCACACTGAGTGTTTATTCCACACTGAGTGTTTTTGTGTTTATTCCACCCTGAGTGTTTGTTTATTCAATACACTGAGTGTTTATTGCACACTGAGTGTTTATTACACACTGAGTGTTTATGTTTATTCCATACACTGAGTGTTTATTCCACACTGAGTGTTTTTGTTTATTCCATACACTGAGTGTTTTTGTTTATTCCATACACTGAGTGTTAATTCCACACAGAGTGTTTATTCCACACAGTGTTTATGTTTATTCCACACAGAGTATTTACTACACACTGAGTGTTTATGTTTATTCCATACGCTGAGTGTTTATTCCATACACTGAGTGTTAATTCCACACAGAGTGTTTATTGCACACTGAGTGTTTATTCCACACAGTGTTTATTGCACACTGAGTGTTTATTCCACACTGAGTGTTTATTACACACTGAGTCTTTATGTTTATTCATTACACTGAGTGTTTATTCCACACAGAGTGTTTATTCCACACAGAGTGTTTATTACACACGAAGTGCTTATTACACACTGAGTCTTTATGTTTATTCATTACACTGAGTGTTTATTCCACACAGAGTGTTTATTTTACACAGAGTGTTTATTCCACACTGAGTGTTTATTCCACACTGAGTGTTTATTTTACACTTAGTGTTTATTCCACACAGAGTGTTTATTCCACACTGAGTGTTTATTTTACACTTAGTGTTTATTCCACACAGAGTGTTTATTCCACACTGAGTGTTTATTTTACACTGAGTGTTTATTCCACACAGAGTGTTTACTCCACACAGAGTATTTATTCCACACTAAGTTTTTATTCCACACAGTGTTTATATTTATTCCACATGACGTCTTTGCTCCATACAGAGTGTTTGTTTATTCCACACAGAGTGTTTATTCCACACAGAGTGTTTATGTTTATTCCATACACTGAGTGTTTTATTCCACACTGAGTGTTTATTCCACACAGAGTGTTTTTTCCACACAGAGTGTTTATGTTTATTCCACACTGAGTGTTTATTACACACAGGCTGTTTGTTTTTCTTCCACACAGAGTGTTTGTGTATTCCACACAGAGTGTTTATTCCACACTGAGTGTTTATTCCACACTGAGTGTTTTTGTGTTTATTCCACCCTGAGTGTTTGTTTATTCAATACACTGAGTGTTTATTGCACACTGAGTGTTTATTACACACTGAGTGTTTATGTTTATTCCATACACTGAGTGTTTATTCCACACTGAGTGTTTTTGTTTATTCCATACACTGAGTGTTAATTCCACACAGAGTGTTTATTCCACACAGTGTTTATGTTTATTCCACACAGAGTATTTACTACACACTGAGTGTTTATGTTTATTCCATACGCTGAGTGTTTATTCCATACACTGAGTGTTAATTCCACACAGAGTGTTTATTGCACACTGAGTGTTTATTCCACACAGTGTTTATTGCACACTGAGTGTTTATTCCACACTGAGTGTTTATTACACACTGAGTCTTTATGTTTATTCATTACACTGAGTGTTTATTCCACACAGAGTGTTTATTCCACACAGAGTGTTTATTACACACGAAGTGCTTATTACACACTGAGTCTTTATGTTTATTCATTACACTGAGTGTTCGTTCCACATGGAGTGTTTATTCCACACAGAGTGTTTATTCCACACAGAGTGTTTATTACACACAGAGTGTTTATTACACACGAAGTTCTTATTACACACTGAGTCTTTATGTTTATTCATTACACTGAGTGTTTGTTCCATATGGAGTGTTTATTCCACACAGAGTGCTTATTTTGCACAGAGTTTTTATTCCACACAGAATGTTTATTTGGAGTGTTTGTGTTTATTCCACACAGAGTGTTTATTTGGAGTGTTTGTGTTTATTCCGCACAGAATGTTTATTTGGAGTGTTTGTGTTTATTCCACACCGAGTGTTTATTTGGAGTGTTTGTGTTAATTCCGCACAGAATGTTTATTTGGAGCGTTTGTGTTTATTCCACACCGAGTGTTTATTTTGCACAGAGTTTTTATTCCACACAGAGTGTTTATTTGGAGTGTTTGTGTTTAATCCACATAGAATGTTTATTTGGAGTGTTTGTGTTTATTCCGCACAGAATGTTTATTTGGAGCGTTTGTGTTTATTCCACACAGAATGTTTATTTGGAGCGTTTGTGTTTATTCCACACCAAGTGTTTATTTTGCACAGAGTTTTTATTCCGCACAGAATGTTTATTTGGAGTGTTTGTGTTTATTCCACACAGAGTGTTTATTTGGAGTGTATGTGTTTATTCCACACAGAGTGTTTATTTGGAGTGTTTGTGTTTATACCGCACAGAATGTTTATTTGGAGTGTTTGTGTTTATTCCGAGTGTTTGTGTTTATTCCACACAGAGTGTTTATTTGGAGTGTTTGTGTTTATTCCACACAGAGTGTTTATTTGGAGTGTTTGTGTTTATTCCGAGTGTTTGTGTTTATTCCGCACAGAGTGTTTATTTGGAGCGTTTGTGTTTATTCCGCACAGAGTGTTTATTTGGAGCGTTTGTGTTTATTCCGCACAGAGTGTTTATTTGGAGCGTTTGTGTTTATTCCACACAGAGTGTTTATTTGGAGCGTTTGTGTTTATTCCACACAGAGTGTTTATTTGGAGCGTTTGTGTTTATTCCACACAGAGTGTTTATTTGGAGCGTTTGTGTTTATTCCACACAGAATGTTTATTTGGAGTGTTTGTGTTTATTCCGCACAGAATGTTTATTTGGAGTGTTTGTGTTTAATCCACACAGAATGTTTATTTGGAGTGTTTGTGTTTAATCCACACAGAATGTTTATTTGGAGTGTTTGTGTTTATTCCACACAGAGTGTTTATTTGGAGTGTTTGTGTTTATTCCACACAGAGTGTTTATTTGGAGTGTTTGTGTTTATTCCGAGCATTTGTGTTTATTCCGCACAGAGTGTTTATTTGGAGTGTTTGTGTTTAATCCACACAGAATGTTTATTTGGAGTGTTTGTGTTTATTCCACACAGAATGTTTATTTGGAGTGTTTGTGTTTAATCCACACAGAATGTTTATTTGGAGTGTTTGTGTTTATTCCACACAGAATGTTTATTTGGAGTGTTTGTGTTTATTCCGAGTGTTTGTGTTTATTCCGCACAGAGTGTTTATTTGGAGCGTTTGTGTTTATTCCGCACAGAGTGTTTATTTGGAGCGTTTGTGTTTATTCCGCACAGAGTGTTTATTTGGAGCGTTTGTGTTTATTCCGCACAGAGTGTTTATTTGGAGCGTTTGTGTTTATTCCACACAGAGTGTTTATTTGGAGCGTTTGTGTTTATTCCGCACAGAGTTTTTATTTGGAGCGTTTGTGTTTATTCCGCACAGAGTGTTTATTTGGAGCGTTTGTGTTTATTCCACACAGAATGTTTATTTGGAGTGTTTGTGTTTATTCCGCACAGAATGTTTATTTGGAGTGTTTGTGTTTAATCCACACAGAATGTTTATTTGGAGTGTTTGTGTTTAATCCACACAGAATGTTTATTTGGAGTGTTTGTGTTTATTCCACACAGAGTGTTTATTTGGAGTGTTTGTGTTTATTCCACACAGAGTGTTTATTTGGAGTGTTTGTGTTTATTCCGAGCATTTGTGTTTATTCCGCACAGAGTGTTTATTTGGAGTGTTTGTGTTTAATCCACACAGAATGTTTATTTGGAGTGTTTGTGTTTATTCCACACAGAATGTTTATTTGGAGTGTTTGTGTTTAATCCACACAGAATGTTTATTTGGAGTGTTTGTGTTTATTCCACACAGAATGTTTATTTGGAGTGTTTGTGTTTATTCCACACAGAATGTTTATTTGGAGTGTTTGTGTTTATTCCACACAGAATGTTTATTTGGAGTGTTTGTGTTTATTCCACACAGAATGTTTATTTGGAATGTTTGTGTTTATTCCGCACAGAGTGTTTATTTGGAGCGTTTGTGTTTATTCCGCACAGAGTGTTTATTTGGAGTGTTTGTGTTTATTCCACACAGAATGTTTATTTGGAGTGTTTGTGTTTATTCCACACAGAATGTTTATTTGGAGTGTTTGTGTTTATTCCACACAGAATGTTTATTTGGAATGTTTGTGTTTATTCCGCACAGAGTGTTTATTTGGAGCGTTTGTGTTTATTCCACACAGAGTGTTTATTTGGAGTGTTTGTGTTTATTCCGAGCATTTGTGTTTATTCAACACAGAGTGTTTATTTGGAGTGTTTGTGTTTATTCCGAGCATTTGTGTTTATTCCACACAGAGTGTTTATTTGGAGTGTTTGTGTTTATTCCGCACAGAGTGTTTATTTGGAGTGTTTGTGTTTATTCCGCACAGAGTGTTTATTTGGAGTGTTTGTGTTTATTCCGAGCATTTGTGTTTATTCCGCACAGAGTGTTTATTTGGAGCGTTTGTGTGTATTCCGCACAGAATGTTTATTTGGAGTGTTTGTGTTTATTCCGCACAGAGTGTTTATTTGGAGTGTTTGTTTTTATTCCGAGCGTTTGTGTTTATTCCGGACAGAGTGTTTATTTGGAGTGTTTGTTTTTATTCCGAGTGTTTGTGTTTATTCCACACAGAGTGTTTATTTGGAGCGTTTGTGTTTATTCCGCACAGAGTGTTTATTTGGAGCATTTGTGTTTATTCCGCACAGAATGTTTATTTGGAGTGTTTGTGTTTATTCCGCACAGAATGTTTATTTGGAGTGTTTGTGTTTATTCCGAGCGTTTGTGTTTATTCCGCACAGAGTGTTTATTTGGAGCGTTTGTGTTTATTCCGCACAGAGTGTTTATTTGGAGTGTTTGTGTTTATTCCGCACAGAGTGTTTATTTGGAGCGTTTGTGTTTATTCCGCACAGAGTGTTTATTTGGAGCGTTTGTGTTTATTCCGCACAGAATGTTTATTTGGAGTGTTTGTGTTTATCCCGAGTGTTTGTGTTTATTCCGCACAGAGTGTTTATTTGGAGCGTTTGTGTTTATTCCGCACAGAGTGTTTATTTGGAGTGTTTGTGTTTATCCCGAGTGTTTGTGTTTATTCCGCACAGAGTGTTTATTTGGAGCGTTTGTGTTTATTCCGAGCATTTGTGTTTATTCCGAGCATTTGTGTTTATTCCGCACAGAATGTTTATTTGGAGCGTTTGTGTTTATTCCGCACAGAATGTTCATTTGGAGTGTTTGTGTTTATTCCGCACAGAATGTTTATTTGGAGTGTTTGTTTTTATTCCGAGCGTTTGTGTTTATTCCGCACAGAGTGTTTATTTGGAGTGTTTGTTTTTATTCCGAGCGTTTGTGTTTATTCCGCACAGAGTGTTTATTTGGAGTGTTTGTTTTTATTCCGAGTGTTTGTGTTTATTCCGCACAGAGTGTTTATTTGGAGCGTTTGTGTTTATTCCGCACAGAATGTTTATTTGGAGTGTTTGTGTTTATTCCGCACAGAGTGTTTATTTGGAGTGTTTGTTTTTATTCCGAGTGTTTGTGTTTATTCCGCACAGAGTGTTTATTTGGAGCGTTTGTATTTATTCCGCACAGAGTGTTTATTTGGAGCGTTTGTGTTTATTCCGCACAGAATGTTTATTTGGAGCGTTTGTGTTTATTCCGCACAGTGTTTATTTGGAGAGTTTGTGTTTATTCCGCACAGAATGTTTATTTGGAGCGTTTGTGTTTATTCCGAGCGTTTGTGTTTATTCCGCACAGAATGTTTATTTGGAGCGTTTGTGTTTATTCCGAGCGTTTGTGTTTATTCCGCACAGAATGTTTATTTGGAGTGTTTGTGTTCATTCCGAGCGTTTGTGTTTATTCCGCACAGAGTGTTTATTTGGAGCGTTTGTGTTTATTTCGCACAGAATGTTTATTTGGAGTGTTTGTGTTTATTCCGCACAGAGTGTTTATTTGGAGTGTTTGTTTTTATTCCGAGCGTTTGTGTTTATTCCGGACAGAGTGTTTATTTGGAGTGTTTGTTTTTATTCCGAGTGTTTGTGTTTATTCCACACAGAGTGTTTATTTGGAGCGTTTGTGTTTATTCCGAGTGTTTGTGTTTATTCCGCACAGAGTGTTTATTTGGAGCGTTTGTGTTTATTCCACACAGAATGTTTATTTGGAGTGTTTGTGTTCATTCCGAGCATTTGTGTTTATTCCGCACAGAGTGTTTATTTGGAGCGTTTGTGTTTATTCCGCACAGAGTGTTTATTTGGAGTGTTTGTTTTTATTCCGAGTGTTTGTGTTTATTCCACACAGAGTGTTTATTTGGAGCGTTTGTGTTTATTCCGCACAGAGTGTTTATTTGGAGCGTTTGTGTTTATTCCGCACAGAATGTTTATTTGGAGTGTTTGTGTTTATTTCCGCACAGAATGTTTATTTGGAGTGTTTGTGTTTATTCCGAGCGTTTGTGTTTATTCCGCACAGAGTGTTTATTTGGAGCGTTTGTGTTTATTCCGCACAGAGTGTTTATTTGGAGCGTTTGTGTTTATTCCGCACAGAGTGTTTATTTGGAGTGTTTGTGTTTATTCCGCACAGAGTGTTTATTCCGAGCGTTTGTGTTTATTCCGCACAGAATGTTTATTTGGAGTGTTTGTGTTTATCCCGAGTGTTTGTGTTTATTCCGCACAGAGTGTTTATTTGGAGCGTTTGTGTTTATTCCGCACAGAGTGTTTATTTGGAGTGTTTGTGTTTATCCCGAGTGTTTGTGTTTATTCCGCACAGAGTGTTTATTTGGAGCGTTTGTGTTTATTCCGAGCATTTGTGTTTATTCCGAGCATTTGTGTTTATTCCGCACAGAATGTTTATTTGGAGCGTTTGTGTTTATTCCGCACAGAATGTTCATTTGGAGTGTTTGTGTTTATTCCGCACAGAGTGTTTATTTGGAGTGTTTGTTTTTATTCCGAGCGTTTGTGTTTATTCCGCACAGAGTGTTTATTTGGAGTGTTTGTTTTTATTCCGAGTGTTTGTGTTTATTCCGCACAGAGTGTTTATTTGGAGCGTTTGTGTTTATTCCGCACAGAATGTTTATTTGGAGTGTTTGTGTTTATTCCGCACAGAGTGTTTATTTGGAGTGTTTGTTTTTATTCCGAGTGTTTGTGTTTATTCCGCACAGAGTGTTTATTTGGAGCGTTTGTATTTATTCCGCACAGAGTGTTTATTTGGAGCGTTTGTGTTTATTCCGCACAGAATGTTTATTTGGAGCGTTTGTGTTTATTCCGCACAGTGTTTATTTGGAGCGTTTGTGTTTATTCCGCACAGAATGTTTATTTGGAGCGTTTGTGTTTATTCCGAGCATTTGTGTTTATTCCGCACAGAATGTTTATTCCGAGCGTTTGTGTTTATTCCGCACAGAATGTTTATTTGGAGTGTTTGTGTTTATTCCGAGCGTTTGTGTTTATTCCGCACAGAATGTTTATTCCGAGCGTTTGTGTTTATTCCGCACAGAATGTTTATTTGGAGTGTTTGTGTTCATTCCGAGCATTTGTGTTTATTCCGCACAGAGTGTTTATTTGGAGCGTTTGTGTTTATTCCACACAGAATGTTTATTTGGAGTGTTTGTGTTCATTCCGAGCGTTTGTGTTTATTCCGCACAGAGTGTTTATTTGGAGCGTTTGTGTTTATTTCGCACAGAATGTTTATTTGGAGTGTTTGTGTTTATTCCGCACAGAGTGTTTATTTGGAGTGTTTGTTTTTATTCCGAGCGTTTGTGTTTATTCCGGACAGAGTGTTTATTTGGAGTGTTTGTTTTTATTCCGAGTGTTTGTGTTTATTCCACACAGAGTGTTTAATTGGAGCGTTTGTGTTTATTCCGCACAGAGTGTTTATTTGGAGCGTTTGTGTTTATTCCGCACAGAATGTTTATTTGGAGTGTTTGTGTTTATTCCGCACAGAATGTTTATTTGGAGTGTTTGTGTTTATTCCGAGCGTTTGTGTTTATTCCGCACAGAGTGTTTATTTGGAGCGTTTGTGTTTATTCCGCACAGAGTGTTTATTTGGAGCGTTTGTGTTTATTCCGCACAGAGTGTTTATTTGGAGCGTTTGTGTTTATTCCGCACAGAATGTTTATTTGGAGTGTTTGTGTTTATTCCGCACGGAGTGTTTATTTGGAGTGTTTGTGTTTATCCCGAGTGTTTGTGTTTATTCCGCACAGAGTGTTTATTTGGAGCGTTTGTGTTTATTCCGAGCATTTGTGTTTATTCCGAGCATTTGTGTTTATTCCGCACAGAATGTTTATTTGGAGCGTTTGTGTTTATTCCGCACAGAATGTTCATTTGGAGTGTTTGTGTTTATTCCGCACAGTGTTTATTTGGAGTGTTTGTTTTTATTCCGAGCGTTTGTGTTTATTCCGCACAGAGTGTTTATTTGGAGTGTTTGTTTTTATTCCGAGCGTTTGTGTTTATTCCGCACAGAGTGTTTATTTGGAGTGTTTGTTTTTATTCCGAGCGTTTGTGTTTATTCCGCACAGAGTGTTTATTTGGAGCGTTTGTGTTTATTCCGCACAGAATGTTTATTTGGAGTGTTTGTGTTTATTCCGCACAGAGTGTTTATTTGGAGTGTTTGTTTTTATTCCGAGTGTTTGTGTTTATTCCGCACAGAGTGTTTATTTGGAGCGTTTGTATTTATTCCGCACAGAGTGTTTATTTGGAGTGTTTGTGTTTATTCCGCACAGAATGTTTATTTGGAGCGTTTGTGTTTATTCCGCACAGTGTTTATTTGGAGCGTTTGTGTTTATTCCGCACAGAATGTTTATTTGGAGCGTTTGTGTTTATTCCGAGCGTTTGTGTTTATTCCGCACAGAATGTTTATTTGGAGCGTTTGTGTTTATTCCGAGCGTTTGTGTTTATTCTGCACAGAATGTTTATTTGGAGCGTTTGTGTTTATTCCGAGCATTTGTGTTTATTCCGCACAGAATGTTTATTCCGAGCGTTTGTGTTTATTCCGCACAGAATGTTTATTTGGAGTGTTTGTGTTTATTCCGAGCGTTTGTGTTTATTCCGCACAGAATGTTTATTCCGAGCGTTTGTGTTTATTCCGCACAGAATGTTTATTTGGTGTGTTTGTGTTCATTCCGAGCATTTGTGTTTATTCCGCACAGAGTGTTTATTTGGAGCGTTTGTGTTTATTTCGCACAGAATGTTTATTTGGAGTGTTTGTGTTTATTCCGAGCGTTTGTGTTTATTCCGCACAGAGTGTTTATTCCGAGCGTTTGTGTTTATTCCGCACAGAATGTTTATTTGGAGTGTTTGTGTTTATTCCACACAGAATGTTTATTTGGAGTGTTTGTGTTCATTCCGAGCATTTGTGTTTATTCCGCACAGAGTGTTTATTTGGAGCGTTTGTGTTTATTTCGCACAGAATGTTTATTTGGAGTGTTTGTGTTTATTCCGAGCGTTTGTGTTTATTCCGCACAGAGTGTTTATTCCGAGCGTTTGTGTTTATTCCGCACAGAATGTTTATTTGGAGTGTTTGTGTTTATTCCGAGCGTTTGTGTTTATTCCGCACAGAGTGTTTATTCCGAGCGTTTGTGTTTATTCCGCACAGAATGTTTATTTGGAGTGTTTGTGTTTATTCCGAGCGTTTGTGTTCATTCCGAGCGTTTGTGTTTATTCCGCACAGAGTGTTTATTTGGAGCGTTTGTGTGTATTCCGCACAGAGTGTTTATTTGGAGTGTTTGTTTTTATTCCGAGCGTTTGTGTTTATTCCGCACAGAGTGTTTATTTGGAGCGTTTGTGTTCATTCCGAGCGTTTGTGTTTATTCCGCACAGAGTGTTTATTTGGAGCGTTTGTGTTTATTCCGCACAGAATGTTTATTTGGAGCATTTGTTTATTCCGCACAGAGTGTTTATTTGGAGCGTTTGTGTTTATTCTGCACAGAGTGTTTATTTGGAGCGTTTGTGTTTATTCCGCACAGAGTGTTTATTTGGAGCGTTTGTGTTTATTCCGCACAGAGTGTTTATTTGGAGCGTTTGTGTTTATTCCGCACAGAGTGTTTATTTGGAGTGTTTGTTTTTATTCCGAGTGTTTGTGTTTATTCCGCACAGAGTGTTTATTTGGAGCGTTTGTGTTTATTCCGCACAGAGTGTTTATTTGGAGCGTTTGTGTTTATTCCGCACAGAGTGTTTATTTGGAGCGTTTGTGTTTATTCCGCACAGAGTGTTTATTTGGAGCGTTTGTGTTTATTCCGCACAGAGTGTTTATTTGGAGCGTTTGTGTTTATTCCGCACAGAGTGTTTATTTGGAGCGTTTGTGTTTATTCCGCACAGAGTGTTTATTTAGAGCGTTTGTGTTTATTCCGCACAGAGTGTTTATTTGGAGCGTTTGTGTTTATTCCGCACAGAGTGTTTATTTGGAGCGTTTGTGTTTATTCCGCACAGAATGTTTATTTGGAGCGTTTGTGTTTATTCCGCACAGAGTGTTTATTTGGAGCGTTTGTTTATTCCGCACAGAGTGTTTATTTGGAGCGTTTGTGTTTATTCCGCACAGAGTGTTTATTTGGAGCGTTTGTTTATTCCGCACAGAGTGTTTATTTGGAGCGTTTGTGTTTATTCCGCACAGAGTGTTTATTTAGAGCGTTTGTGTTTATTCCGCACAGAGTGTTTATTTGGAGTGTTTGTGTTTATTCTGCACAGAGTGTTTATTTGGAGCGTTTGTGTTTATTCCGCACAGAATGTTTATTTGGAGTGTTTGTGTTTATTCCGCACAGAGTGTTTATTTGGAGCGTTTGTGTTTATTCCGCACAGAGTGTTTATTTGGAGCGTTTGTGTTTATTCCGCACAGAATGTTTATTTGGAGCGTTTGTGTTTATTCCGCACAGAGTGTTTATTTGGAGCGTTTGTTTATTCCGCACAGAGTGTTTATTTGGAGCGTTTGTATTTATTCCGCACAGAATGTTTATTTGGAGCGTTTGTGTTTATTCCGCACAGAGTGTTTATTTGGAGCGTTTGTGTTCATTCCGCACAGAGTGTTTATTTGGAGCGTTTGTGTTTATTCCGCACAGAATGTTTATTTGGAGCGTTTGTGTTTATTCCGCACAGAGTGTTTATTTGGAGCGTTTGTTTATTCCGCACAGAGTGTTTATTTGGAGCGTTTGTATTTATTCCGCACAGAGTGTTTATTTGGAGCGTTTGTGTTTATTCCGCACAGAGTGTTTATTTGGAGCGTTTGTGTTTATTCCGCACAGAGTGTTTATTTGGAGCGTTTGTGTTTATTCCGCACAGAGTGTTTATTTGGAGCGTTTGTGTTTATTCCGCACAGAGTGTTTATTTGGAGCGTTTGTGTTTATTCTGCACAGAGTGTTTATTTGGAGCGTTTGTTTATTCCGCACAGAGTGTTTATTTGGAGCGTTTGTATTTATTCCGCACAGAATGTTTATTTGGAGCGTTTGTGTTTATTCCGCACAGAGTGTTTATTTGGAGCGTTTGTGTTTATTCCGCACAGAGTGTTTATTTGGAGCGTTTGTGTTTATTCCGCACAGAGTGTTTATTTGGAGCGTTTGTTTATTCCGCACAGAGTGTTTATTTGGAGCGTTTGTGTTTATTCCGCACAGAGTGTTTATTTAGAGCGTTTTTGTTTATTCCGCACAGAGTGTTTATTTGGAGTGTTTGTTTTTATTCCGAGTGTTTGTGTTTATTCCGCACAGAATGTTTATTTGGAGCGTTTGTGTTTATTCCGCACAGAATGTTTATTTGGAGTGTTTGTGTTTATTCCGCACAGAGTGTTTATTTGGAGCGTTTGTGTTTATTCCACATGGTCAGGATGTGTGTCTCACATATGAATCAAAAACCTTGTCAATGAAACATCATGCAGAAGACAAACAAGGCTCACAAAAGAATTTACTCATGCACACACACACACACACACACAGAGTAATAATGATGAGAATGAAATGCAGAGATCAGATTTGTCTCCAATATTAAAAAGCTGTCATCAGCCCAAGTTCCTGCGTCCACAGAACAGGGCGGAAGCTCAGAGGTCCGGGGTGGCACGGCTCACGTCCTCACGCTGGTGGCTTTCGGCGGCGGTTGCCATAGAAACAGAGGTGGCTGGCAGGAGCGTCGCCGAGCTATTAAACTGCCATAATGATTATACTGCACATGGGGGAAGGACCAGAAGAGCTCTTTTCTTCTCTGAATGCAAATGACAGCCAAAAAAAAATGTGTGATGCGTATATATTTAAATACATCAATACATCATTCCATCTCTGAGTTAAAGAAGAGAAACTAAAAGGAAAGAAAGGATTAGTTTAACGAGGGGGAGTGAAAACATGAGGGAAAAAAGCAGCGGTGTCAGGTTGTGATTAGATAAGGTTAGGAGACAAAAGGATGAGATAAAAGAACTGAATTTATTTCCTTTCCCTCTCGGGTTTGTAAAGAACACTAGACTTCATTCTGTGGAACGGCTGAATATAGAAAAAAAGCTACACAGGAAGGAAGGAAGGAAGGAAGGAAGGAAGGAAGAAGGGAAAGAAAGAAAGAAAGAAAGAAAGAAAGAAAGAAAGAAAGAAAGAAAGAAAGAAAGAATATTTATATGTAAAGAAAGAAAGAAAGAAAGAAAGAAAGAAAGAAAGACATTCAATGTAACTATAAATGGCTAAAAAATTAAGACTTTTAGAAAGAAAATTGAACACTAAGGAAGACCTACACAAAAAAAAAGAAAAAAGAAAGACTTCATAGACCAGACACTGCTGCAAAGCCTCGAGAAAACCTGCAGAATATTCACTCAGCATCATCACATGACACCACAATGTGACGCTTTTAAACGTGTTCACTATATAAAAAAAAAAAAAAAACAATAAAAATTTGGCTAGCTTCATTACTCTGCGTCAGCTAGCTGCTAATGCTAATCCGTGTAAGTGTGATGCTTTTAAACGTGTTCGCTTTAAAAAAATAAGAAGAATTTAGCCAGCTTCATCACTCGGCGTCAGCTAGCCACTAATGCTAATCCATGTAAAATCCTACAGTGGCACATTCGGGTTGATTTAGTAACAAAGCAGGATGATGGCAGCTGGTCAAGTTCTGTTGAAATGGACTGAAGGAAAAACGTGTGTCCACCACATGGACGTGTGCATGTGATGCTACATGTCCCCTCAGAGGGAAGATCATGTTAACTGAGCTCCACACCGCACCATGATAGATGGCTCCTTCTCATTCTGTGACACCAGTTATTCCTTGCCGGAGACTTCTGGAACTCTTTGGAACTCCTGAAGCTGGTGTTTCAAAAGAGGCGGAGCTTAAAAAGACTGGTGTGGAATTCTTACATGGGGCTACGCAAGCAACGTGGAATGTGGTTTTGAGGATTTATGTCGAAATCATTACACAACTTATCTGTGAGGTAAGTGCACATTAGTTGAGAAGGTAACTGTTACCATGGCGCAGTGTAATTCTCGAGTAGGATTAACACCAGTGTTCAGGCCACAGGCATCATCATCTATCACTGATAATTTTCCTACGCCAGCATAACCTTAAGTGTTTTATTCCTTACGTAACATTTTAAGAAGAACTACCGAGCCATTTTCACCTACTCACCTGCTTCCAACTTCCTTTATTCACTCCAGTCAGTGATAATCCAGTGTTACTGACCCTCGACTGGACCTGATTAGTGCTCAGCAGCCAGAGCAAGATTGAGATAAGATATCTTGATGATCTCTACATGGTTCTTAGGGGCTGAAGATCTGGTGGTGCTTAATTGCACCTGGAACTTCAAGCCATTTCATCTTCACGTCTGAGATTTCATCATCTTTGTCCTTGAGAGTTTTTTTTATTGCTTTAATCTTTAAAAGTATGAGTGATGGAAGCAAATGCTCGGGTTCGAGCTTGACTAAATGAAACCCTGACCATAAATTTGTGTCTGCTGCCATCTGGTGGTCAAGAGAATTATCCATTCTGGTGAGCAAAGGGATGCCAGGTCTAAGACACTGCACTGGTCTGTGGTGCTGAAGAAGTTTGTGGATAAAGTTTGCAGATTTACATCTAGAACCTCACTGATCCTCCTGAGCTTTGGGTAATGACCGTAAGAATAAGGTTTCGTGGTGGAAATGATGGTCCTCTGCAGGGGTAATAAGGGAACTTTTGGATCAAGAGTTAGTATGGTAGCAAGGATGTCCCACAAGGTGTGTTTCTGTTGGAGCTGTAGGAGGTACTTTCCACCTGGTCCCAGGGGCAGACTGGCAGGTTAGGCACATCTGGAGATCCAAACAACCTAGCAGGAGCTGGAATTCTGTGGGCAAGGATAGAGAGACCTGAGCGGAACTTGTCAACTTATTGCCACCAAGAAAAGCAGAGGGTAAATGAATAAATGCTTTTCTATTCAAATATCTGGAGCGTCACAGTGGAGCCACACCCACCCAGTCCCACCATTTATTTTTCTCATAAAAGCACAAAAAACTACAAATAACACCCATCTAATACAAATGAAAGAAGCCCATCATTGAACTGCAAGATTTCTGTAAAATTTGACATGGTTTGTGTTTGACTCTAAGGAAGCTTATTTTGTAAGAGCTGGATTTACCCTCCTCTGGATCAGGTATAACATTCTGATCACTGAGAGGTGAAGTGAATAAGACTGATGATCTCCTCATCATGGCACCTGTTAGTGAGTCGGATATATTAGGCAGCAAATGAACATTTTGTTCTCAAAGTTGATGTGTTAGAAGCAGGAAAAATGGACAAGTGTAAGGACAGGGTCATGGGCCACCAAAGCTCATTGATGCATGTGGGGAGTGAAAGCTGGACCGTGTGATCCGATCCAACAGACGAGCTACTGTTGCTCAAATTGCTGAAGAAGTTAATGCTGGTTCTGATAGAAAGGTGTCAGAATACACAGTGCATCACGCTTTGTTATGTAGCTGCAGACCAGTCAGGGTGCCCAAGCTGACCCTGTGCACCACTGAAAACGCCAACAATGGGCATGTGAGCATCAGAACTGGACCATGGAGCAAAAGAAGAAGGTGGACTGGTCTGATGAATCACGTGTTCTTTTACATCACGTGGATGGCCAGGTGTGTGTGCTTTACTTACCAGGAGAACACATGGCACCAGGATGCACTATGGGAAGAAGGCGAGCCGGCAGAGGCAGTGTCATGCTTTGGGCAATTTTCTGCTGGGAAACCTTGGGTCCTGCCATCCATGTGGATGTTACTTTGACACGTACCACCTACCTAAGCATTGTTGCAGAACATGTACACCCTTTCATGGAAACGGTATTCCCTGATGGCTGTGGCCTCTTTCAGCAGGATAATATGCCGTGCCACAAAGCAAAAATGGTTCAGGAATGGTTTGATGAGCACAACAACCAGTTTGAGGTGTTGACTTGGCCTCCAAATTCCTCAGATCACAATTCAAATGAGCATCTGTGGGATGTGCTGGACAAACAAGTCCGATCCATGGAGGCCTCACCATGCAAATTAAAGGACTTAAAGGATTTGCTGCTAACATCTAGGTGCCAGATCCCACAGCACACCTGCAGAGATCTAGTGGAGTCCATGCCTCGATGGGTCAGGGCTGTTTTGGCAGCAAAATAATATTACCAACACAATATTAGACAGGTGGTCATAATGTTATGCCTGATTGGTATGGAATGAGGTAGACAAAGATACTTACATTTTTTTAACCTTCGTCAATTTCTACTTTTATTAAACACCTTCCTTTCCATTTCTACAGAATACCAAACAAGTTTCTTTATAAAATTAGTGAAATGTTTGACTTGGGAGTGCCAATGTGGATCCAAAGCATAGAAATATACCGCCATCTACTGGTACATGGATGTCATTGCAGAATACCATTCATTCCAGTTTACTGTTTTTTTCCCAGACTTTCCACTATGAGATCCTTGGATAGTTCCTTACTTCCTAAACAGGCTGTACTATGGGTTGTAAATTTTTATGAAACATCATTTGCAAAGCGAACTGCATAAAACCCTGTAAACCTTCGCTTCACCTGTGACTAAACTTCACATTTACCTTCGCAATACACCATCACAGTCTGTACATCCTGCAATCATCCCACGTACACGTCTGAGGCAAAATGAAGATGTATATACAAACACCAATCTTCTATCCCCTTCAACACTCAGTAAATGGTTTGGTTAATCACCATGTCAGAGCGAGAACTACATGAACAACCCATCTTTGATGTTACTTGCTGCTAGTGTAGATCAATTTGTTCCACCCAGTTTGTTTAAAGGGGCGGGACAAGTGTGTTCCAGAGGAAATCTGATTGGATGGAAATTGCATAAGTACAGGATGAGTCATTCATTTTTTTCTTTAAATAATTTTGGTGTCAATATCAGTACATGACTCGTATACATTCATTCTGACTTCCTGGGAATGTTCCAGAAAAATGCAGTCACGTGGAGACCAAAAATGAGGAGACCCTTGAGCTCAACCTAAAAACTCTTATAGAACAATTACACACATTCACACCAAGCACAGTAAAAAAAAATATGGAGGCCACAATATACTTTGAATATATTGAATATATACACTATATTGCCAAAGGTTTTGGGACGTCTGCCTTTACATGCACATGAATGTAATATAGAGTTGTCCCGCCCTTTGCAGCTATAACAGTTTCTTCAGGGAAGGCTTTCGACAAGGTCTAGGAGTGTGTATATGGGAATTTTTGACCATTCCTCTAGAAGAAGCACATTTGTGAGGTCAGGCACTGATGTTAGACGAGAAGGTCTGGCTCACAGTCTCCACTCTAATTCATCCCAAATATGTTCTATCGGGTTGAGGTCAGGACTCCAGTCAAGTTCCTCCACACCTCACTCATCCATGTCTTTATGGACCTTGCTTTGGTCACTGGTGTGCAGTCATGTTGGAACAGGAAGGGGTCATCCCCAAACTGTTCCCACAAAGAGCATGAAATTGTCCAAAATGTCTTAGTATGAAGCTGAAGCATTTAGAGTTCCTTTCACTGGAACTAAGGGGTCAAACCCAACCCCTGAATTCAATATGTCCCAAAACTTTTGGCAATATAGTGTATGTTAACTTTTCTAAGTATCTGCATTTAACCTGCTCAAGCTTTCAGAGTAAAAAGTATGTGTAACTGACTCTTCATGACTTGCTAGTTCTTTATGGAAATGTTATGCTAGCTCTGACAAACCTCCAGAGAATTTAGCTTCATTCAAATATTATTTCTTCCACACTAGCAAAAACAAACAAAACATGAAGTAGCTCGTTTATCAAGCTAATTTACAGAACTTAACTAGTAAGTTTGACTATAACATGACAAAATAAAGCTCGCTAAACTCAATTTAAAGACTTGAACTTTAAGTTTTGTTTTTTCTTACGAGGGAGGCGAATGAAATATGGTATTTGGAAGGTAAGAGTACTAACAGTCCAAAACAAAGATAAAATAATGGGAGTTTTCCCTCAAGTGTAAATTGAACTGAGCAAGTTTGTCTAACATTTTCAGCTGAATAAAGTACAAATCTTCCAAAATTATAATTTACAATATACTAAGCGCCACATTGCCCCTGAAAAGCACGGGTCGCCATTCTGCACGGCGGCCATGTCAAGATCAAGTCAAAGCCAGTCACGTGACTTACCTTTTTTTTTTGACGACCATTCGACTTTCTTTTCAGCAAACAATGGGATTTATATCCGCTAAAAACATGAAATGTGACAGATAAACAAATATTTATATGTTTACAGTTGCATGTAAAGTAGTTTAACCCTCATCTGAGTTTACTATCGAGGAATGAAATACTAATAACAAGAAGCAAGAAAAACTCAACAAAATTCATAGACGCTTTCTATTTCCCTTTATTTCCTCTCTCATCACTTTAGCGCTCCATTTCTAAAATCGAAAGACATTCTACTGTTTACTGCTACTGCACCTTACACCTCCAATTAAGCAAATTAGCGCGGGGGGGGGGTGTCAAAAAACAAACAAACACGTGATATAATTTCACGCATCCTATTGGATAGACTACGCATTTCAGGGCTTTCAGGGCTAAAAACTATAACTTGGAAATTATGTAATATATCATGAGGGGATATTCGTGGTGCATAGAAAATGCACAAAATTTCGCTTGGATTATTTATTTTAAGCATTTAAATAATAATAATGAAAAAAAAAAACTTTGCACACAGACATTAGCTGAAAGTGATTGGCTTCTCGTGCACTATGACGTCAGTACAGGTCGCTAATTCAACAATCCGTCCACAAGATGGCGACAGAGGTGCAGGGTCAAAACTCCGGATCTGCGGTCAATGAAGATTTCTACCTTTTCTTTTGTATTATTATTATTATTATTATTATTATTATTATTATTATTATTATTATTATTAGGCAACAACGCACTTTTAAAAGAAAAGAGGAAAGGAAAGAATAAACACATAAATACAAAATAAAAAATAAAAAAACATATACAGTGTACACACATAAGCACAGACTAAAAATGCATACACTCCTACATACATACTGTATATACTGTAATTATTATTATTATTATTATTATTATTATTATTATTATTATTATTATTGCTTCATTTTTAATGATTGTTTCGCGTCCTCGTCTTATTTCTCTTGTAGCTCGTGCGCGTGCCCCCAGACCCGTCGGTAGGCGCTCGTGCGACATTTTTAGACGCCACCTCTACGCTTCATCGTCACGAGCCCGTTATTGAGAATGTATTTTAGTGTTTATAGCTTTAGATGCGCACGTGTGCAGTGCGTGTGCAGTCGTACATGACACAGTTTTCCCTCATCATCTTGTTTAATGTTAAGAGTCAGTGATTTCTGAAATTTCTTTTTAACAGGTAATCATTTTCTTTGCGAAGTCACAGAAAATCTCTGTCGATTCATTTCTCGTTTCTTTTTTCGTTGCAATAAATAAAAAAAATCATTGCAAGATTCTGGATGCTTGTTTGACATATTTATTTATTTAGTATTATTTTGTTGTTTATTTTTTAAAAATTCTTTTTAGAACACAGCTAAAATGTATGCAAGAAAATAAAATCGAGTAATAAGAAAAGGAGAGAAAAGAAATGAAAATTTATTTCTAGACTGAAATTAGTATTTAGTCATATACATATATATATATATATATATATATATATATATATATATATATATATATATATATATATATATATATATATATATATATATATATGTATTACAAGATTAATAATGTCAATTATTTTAAAATAATAAATGTTTGATTATATTTTGTTTTTATTTTTCTATTTTTTTAGACTTGATAGTCGAATTAAAATCGAATAAAATTTCGAAATCGTCTCTCCTCATTATCTAAACAATTTTTTTTATTAACGACAATACACAGTGTGATAAAGACCTACTTACTTACTACTTCAATTCTCATTATTCTGAATCATTCAATTAATCATTTTTTTCGATTGGAATTATTTTTATTAATTCAATAAAACTATGAGGATACAGCGCGTGCGTGCGTGCATGCGTGCGTGTGTGTGTGTGTGTTATTGTGGGCGAATGAACTGTCTGTTATGTCATCACTTTTTTTCTGAGCTGTAATAATGAATTCATTTCTTGGCCTCGTGATTAGCAAAAACACTTCAAAGCAACCTGAAAGAATCTTTCGGCTGAAACTGAGAACCTGGAAGTTATTTAAGCTAATAATATTTTTTAAGGAAAAACAACAACAACAACAACACCTCAGGATTGTATTTGCGCGAGCATGCAAACACAATCTGCAGAACATTATACACAGGCTAATCCTACCCACAATGCGCACATACCTGCGCGTGATGCACATAATCCTGCATGCTCCACGCATTAATGGAGTTCTAAAGCATCTCAGACCCTGATACAATTTATATTTTAAAAAAAAAGCAGAAAGAAGCATTTTCGATTTCTTCCTTTCTTTCTTTTTGCAGAAAGCACTCGGATATTTGGGCATTTGGACGGGCGCGAGCTGCATTCAATAATAGCACGCGCAAATGATGATGAGGATGAGGGTACGGATGGCCTTCATTTATCATCATCGCTATTTGCAGTCATCACGTGCAGAGCTTTTTGGAGGGGGGGGTTGTATGTGGATTAACCAGGAGTCGTCAATAAAGCCATTTTTTCTCCCCCCCTTTTTGTGTGTTGGAGTAAACGGCAACTCCGGTGCCTTCACGAGCTTTTTATTGAGCTCGTGGCGCGTGATAAAGCGACCTGCCACCGCCGTTATATTCGCCTTTTTTCACGCGAACAGCGCCGAGCAGATCGGGCCGAATGGGCGCTAATTAAAACCTATAAATTATCTTGAGCGCGCGCGCGCGCGCGTGTGTGTGTGTGCGCGTACGCGCGCGCGGCCTCCGCCTCTCGAAGATGTCGCGTGCGCGCGAGATAAGTACGCAGCCCCCGGTGCACTAATTTACCCCCGCCGCGCCTGTGTGTGTGTGTGTGTGTGTGTGTATCCTCTATAGCTCTTAAACAGCGCGCTGATGGAGTACTAATGAGGAAAGAATGAAGTGATGGAGCTTCTCCACAATAAAGATTTCACCCAGCGGTGTGTTATAGCAGAATCAACGCGCGCGCGCTCGCCTTATTTCTTTACAATGAGGCCCTAATTATGTTCCCCATCACGCGGCCTCGTGGACTGATCACGTTTTAATGTTTTCATATTTTAATAATAGTTTACCAGTCTCATCTAATTGCGTGCAACCAAAAGACATTTACATTATTACATTTATTATTATTATAATTACATTATTATTATTTATTACTTTTTTGAATGACAAAAAAGACGTGAAAGAAAAATGACTATATGACGTGCACGCGCTTACATGAAGCAAGTTTCGAGGTTATTTTTTTTTTTTTCGAGGTTTATTTTTTTGTAGCATAAAGAACAAATTTGGCAAGGAAGTAAATGTGGTTTAAAGCACAGAGTTTAAGGACAAAGTAATAATAATAATAATAATAATAATAATAATAATAATAATAGTAAGAAGAAGAAGAAGAAGAAGAAGAAGAAGAAGAAGAAGAAGAAGAACTACTCCTACAAGAATACTACAACTACTACTACAACTTACTATTATTATTATAATTATTATTGAAATAAAATCATAAATATTTATACATATTATTATTACTATCTATGTTATAGCGTTGTATTAAATTTCCTTCTTCTTCTTCTTCTTCTTCTTCTTCTTCTTATTATTATTATTATTATTATTATTATCATCAAAATTAGCATTATTATTATTATATTGTAAAAACTATAAATAATAAATAATTATAATGATTTACAAAATATTATTATGTTTAGCTTTTTGTTTTTAGTTTTTAATACAGTTTGTTTATCTGTTTTAGTATTATTATTGTTATTATTATTTTTATTATTATTATTATTACTGCTGCTTTTGTGTCTAATAATATTGTACGAATTGTTATCTGTATATTTATTTACTTAATATTTTACCACTACTACTACTACTACTACTACTACTACTACTACTAATATTAATAATAATAATGCGTTATTAAATGATCCGCTCTCTGTCCATCACCGTGGCACCGGCAGCGCGTGCATAAGTGTTCGCGCGCGTCGGTTGTATCTGACATTAAAGGCGCCTTCACTCTTTTGTTGTTTAAAAACGTCGTAAAACTCGATTGGACGCCCTTTCCTGTGACAGCAAAGACGCATTCATCCTATTGGCCCATAGCACGTGTGACTCGCTCACGTGCTTCCGGTTGAGGATGAAAACGGGGGAGGGCTGGGGGGTTAAAAAAAAAAGATTTTTAGAAAGAGTTTAGGAAGCGCGAGCTGTCATACGTGGGGGCGCGAGGCACGGGCCGCGGAGCATCACCGACCGCCGTGTGTGAGTGTGTTTTGATCTTCGAGACGCGTTAAGAAAAAAAAACTTATATGAAGCAAATGAATAAATAAGTGAGAAAGGTGCACGAGGCATTCCGATGGTGCAGCGACTTCAAGGTGTATCTAAAGATTGAAGATAATCTCCAGGGTTTTTTTATTCCAGGATAAATATTTTGCTGGCAACAAGTGGGATTTTTGTTGTTGTTGTTGTTGTTGTTCTTGAAACAAAAATAAATAAATGGAGGAGCGGAAGGATCCGTCCGAGCGCGAGAGCGCGTCCCCTCCGGTTCTAGCGCGCGAGGCGGCGCCGCAGGTCCACCGCACCACGAACTTCTTCATCGACAACATCCTGCGGCCCGACTTCGGCTGCAAGCGCGAGCTGCTCTCGAGCAGGGAAAACGTCAGCCCGCTGGTCGCGAGGCCGTCGTCGCGCGCAGACTCCACCGTCGACCACCGCACTTCATCGTCTTCTTCCTCCTCTTCGTCTTCTTCTTCTTCCTCCTCCTCGTCTCCGTCTTCTTCGTCTTCGTCGTCGTCGACGTCGTCCAAGGTGCTGCTCGAAGGAAGCACGACGTGCGGGGACGGCTCGAGTCTCACGGAGGTGAACGGCGCGAGCGGCGGCGGAGGCGGAGGCGCAGCGGCAACAGCAACAATAACAACAACCACAACCACGGCGGCGGCTAAAGACTCCACACAACCTCTGCTGTGGCCCGCCTGGGTCTACTGCACGCGCTACTCGGACAGACCCTCATCCGGTGAGGCTTCTTCATCCTAGTGTTGGATTTCTTTTTAATTTTTTTTTGATGCACGGGGAGCTTCTCGGTAACGTTATGGGAGCGCACACATGGGAAAAAATCTGTATATTTTTCTATATATTATTCTGATTATTTCAATCACTAAAATAATTTTTCTGAAATTAATCCTAACACTAATAATAATAATAATAATAATAATAATACTAATAATAATAAATATGCTGATACAATCCCATTAATTATATATTAAAATAATGGTAAATAATTTCAATTGTTTTAAAATGTTTCACCTTTACATGCCTTACTGCACGTCTTATATAATAATCCTACAATTAGAATAGAAATAAATAAATATAAATATTTTTATTTTATATATATATAAAATATATATATATATATATATATATATATATATATATATATATATATATATATATATTACATTTAATTCTACTCTGGATATATAAGCTGGATATTTATCGGTGTATAAAGTAAAAAATTAAAATAAAATTAATGAGGTTTGATAATATTATGTGTGCTAATAAACACGTTATTATAGTAAGGCATTAGTGATTATTTTATTCAGTAATATAAAATCTTAAACGGGAAGTTCTGTGTAATGTATATCTATTAATGCTAATAAGAATATTCAATTCAATTCAATTCAATTCAGTTTTATTTGTATGGCGCTTTTAACAAAGAGCATTGTCTGAAAGCAGCTTTACATGAGAAACAACATGAGAAAACAACAAACATATAAACAGACAAACAGACAAACAGTCCTAGATGTTATCCCAAGTGAGCAAGCCTGAGGTGACTGAGGCGACTATGCATTGGTTATACGTGTAGCTTAGCTTTAGCAGTTTTCCAGTGACTGTGCTGAGTTGCTGCAAAAAAACTCCTCACTAATTAAGTCACTGATCGTCTCATTAGAGTCTCGTGCATAAACTCAGCTCCTGCATGACAATTTATTCGCATTATTCAGGGCCGACAGCAGCGAAGCGCGCGTGCTCGGAGGAGAGCCTATATAACACGGGGAAAAAAGAGCGCGAGGGCTGAATTTTATTCCCGAATCATGGAATATAATGACAAGCTGGTCAGAAACTTTGACTTTGAGCTGACCAATCAGTCACGTGCGCACCTCTGAGTGGACACTTAGCATTCTGTAATTTCACCAAAAGCTTTTTATTTATAATAATAATAACTTTTATGCATTATATATTAAAGTGTAGGCGTACTGTCGGGGAAATAAAGCCCATGTGCAAAGTGTGTGTGAGTGTGTGTGTGTCTGTGTCTGTGTGTAAACCTTAACACACTAACACACAACAATAACAAGCTAAATAAAGACTAACATTAATGATGAGCACGAGACTCACAGCCTGTAGTCCTGAGCTGAGAAAAATAATTAAATAATATTAATAATAATAAAAAAAAACATTTCGGCAAAAATCCAGCATTTAATTTCTATTGTCAGTTTAGACAGGAAGTTTTCTTTTAGGAAAAAAAGGGAAATGTTTTTTTTTCTTCTGCAGTGCAATCTAAAAGCTCGTGTGTGTGTGTGTTGAACCGTGAGCCGGGGACTGAGGCCTATCGTGTAGCATGCAGCTAAAAAGAAAGAAAGAAAGAAAGAAAGAAAGAAAGAAAGAAAGAAAAGAAAGAAAGAAATTCTAATTTTTACAAAAAATTGAAAGATGGTATTTATTTCGCGGTGAGATTTATTTATATGGTGTGTAAAAGAGACACTAATTGATTATTGATTGATTTCAAGTACAACGTTACTGTTTGACTTACTTTTAATGTTATTTTAAAAAGAAAAAATAGAGAGATTAGTGAGTTTTAGCCAACGTGGAGTGGACATTAAGGTCAGATTTCACTTAAATTCCCCAAATTGCTGGTTCTGGGAATGTCCACAGCACCACCACAGCAGTGTGCAGGCCTTTATGAAATGAACTCTTTGACCTGAGATGTAACATTCAACCTCACTTTTTACTTAAAAACAAAAAAGTCGCATTTCCCTTTAAGCTGAATGCCAAACACTCTCACCTGAATGATGTATGGAAAGGATTAGCATTTACATAGTGTCCAGTGTGTCAGTAGCATATTAGCCTTAGCTGATATAGATTGATATCGCGGTAAGAGTCAAATCGTGTATTGTTTATGCTGTGGCTTACTCTTCTACTGTTCTTGTCTGTGTAGAAATACACACATTAGCTCTACGGTTAGTTAAATATATATATATTTACATTATACATACACACACACACACACACATGTATATATATATACACACATATGTATATATATATATATATATATATATATATATATATATATATATATATATATATATATATATATATATATATATACCATAAGGCTAATGTGTGTATTATTCTTTCTTTTTCCATATTTATCGCTAAAGTGAGAGAGGAACAACACACACACACACACTCGAGATAAACAAGTGTGTCTGGATTAAAGCATTATCCTGTACAGCATGCTGCAGCTCCTCTGCGTAGTGCACGTGCAAAAAAATATATCTTAAATTAATTACGGGCTTAAAAAAATAAAACACACCCCGTGATGCTAACAACTGGGAATATAACGGGATTTCTTTTGTTTAAAACAGGCAGACTTTGAGATATGAAGGTACTAATAGGGTCTCTGTAGTGAGAGCATCAGCGTCAAGTGAGTCAAGTACTTTTAACGGGATGCTTTTAATCAGAAGCGTTTCCAGAATGTTCTTTAAAATTCTTTTTCATGCCTGATCACGGAACAATGGAAAAGTACGAGTTTGGTACTTTGATTTCTAAAAGTGAACTAAAGGTACTTTTTCCCCCTGACAAAAATCGCTGCATTCATAAAAAGCTAAACTATCGTCGATGTTGTGTATTTTGGATGTTTCGTCTCGCGACATGCAATAAAAGCGTGAAAGCTCTCACACAACCAGACAGAAGGGTACCAAAGTATATTTTTCTCATCGCTGGAGTGGAACCATCATCTTCTGTCCTCATTAGTGTGAATATTTTACCTTTAAAAACAATAAACATAATGCGGTAGTAACTTAATGATAGTTTAACGCTTGCAAGTCTAAAATTAAAGGTAGCACGTGAGCCTTCCAGGTGAAGGTGTCTTATTGATGCTACCTTATACCAGGAGATTTTTTTTAATCTGTTTACACACGCGACATGAAAACAAATTATATCTTTTTTATTTTTGTTTTAAATGATTGATTGTGAAAATACTACAGGAGCACTAAAGAGCATCTTTTATTAAGTATATATTTTACCGAAAGGCTCTAGGGTTCATGCTGCAGTTTTCTGAGTATCGCACGTGCCAAAAAATAATTTTAATAATTAGCATTTACAGTGTAGTCCAGGCGATACGTGCAAAATGTGTGTGTGTGTGTGCTTAAAATAAAATCACACGTAATGCATAAAGTTGGAAATAAACTAGATTTGATGCACCGTACACATTACATCCCATTACACACACACACACACACACACTTTCACTTAGGGTTAAAGCATTAGTGTGTACTTTGTACATTTTTATTAAATTTATAAGTAACATTTCATTACACCGGCTAAACATTTTTTTTTAAATTTATTTATTTATTTATTTATTTATTTATTTATTTATTTATTTATTTATTTATTTATTTTACAATACACCAGTATCGCACGCGCCCAGAAAATAATAGAAATAATGATCAGGCAGTAAAAAAATCACTCATGAAGCTCAAAGCAGGAAATATAATCTGATTGGTGCATAATGCATATTCACTTCACCTATCGCGTCACCTCACGCGCACTAAGGGTACTTTTCCTTCTTATTGGAGTAGTGTGCAGCTTTACTATGTAGATTTTACCTTTAAACATGATTCAAGGTGCACTGACAGCTATATTTAAAGCGTGACTCTCGAGAGTACTGCACGTGCCAAATAATAAACAGCAAAATAAATATGGGGAAAAAAATTAAAATAAAATGCAGATGTGTTTTTTTTTTTTTTTTTATAAAAAATCAGGAATTAAATATGTATTGGTACATTAGATTGTTGAAGGTACTTTTCCTTCCTATATCATAAAATCACTCATGTTGCTTAAAGATGCATGGTTGCAGTAAAAGTAAACAAATAAACGAATCAACAAATTAAAAAATAAATACGTTTAGGGTAGGCTGTGCGTGTAAAATGTTTGGGGTGTTGCATGAACGTCGTAAATGCACTCATGATGCTCAAAGGTCGGTGCATAGCTACATTAAATAAATAAATAAATAAATAAATAAATAAATAAATAAATAAATAAATAAATAAATTCGTTTAGGATATGCTGTGCGTGCAAAATGTTTTGGATGTACGTCATAAATTTACTCATGATGCAAAGGTCGGTGCGTGCATAGTTGCGTTAAATAAATAAATAAATAAATAGGTTTAGGATAGGCTGTGCTTGCAAAATGTTTGGGATGTTGGATGTATGTCGTAAATGTACTCATGATGCTTAAAGGTCGGTGCATAGCTACATTAAATAAGTGAATAAACAAATAAATAAGCATGGTGATGGTGATATGCGGGCTCCGTTTTACGATATTTACTTGCCGTCTTTGTTTCTCTTTTCCACCGTTGTTCTTGGACCAGGACCGAGGACCCGGAAGTTGAAGAAGAAGAAGAGCGACAAGGAGGACAAGCGGCCGCGCACCGCCTTCACGGCCGAGCAGCTGCAGCGGCTCAAGGCGGAGTTCCAGGCGAGTCGCTACATCACGGAGCAGCGGCGGCAGTCCCTCGCGCAGGAGCTCAACCTCAACGAGTCGCAGATCAAAATCTGGTTCCAGAACAAGAGAGCCAAGATCAAGAAGGCGAGCGGCTACAAAAACGGACTGGCTCTGCAGCTCATGGCGCAAGGACTCTACAACCACTCCACCACCACCATCCAGGAGGATAAGGAGGACAGCGAGTAGGAACGTGCACGAGCGAGCTGAGGATGGGGATTAATCCTGATTCAATAATAACAACAACAATAAACCCATTCATAATTTTCCTATTCTACGTGAATTTTACTTTTTTAACACAAAAAAATGATTGGCGCAAATACAAGGGGTCCAAGCACCAAAATATGCTGGAATCCGCCTATTATTATTATTATTATTATTATTATTATTATTATTTGGAGAAGAAGATTATTATTATCATTGATCTCCTCCTCCTTTTCATCTCCTCATGTCATCACTCAATGATATAAAAACAAAAAGGAAAAAAAAATAAGACGCTGAGGACGCTGATTTTTTTTTTGTTTGTTTTGTTTTGGTTTTTAATGGACGCTGAGCCAAAGCGACCTTCTGACATGAAGAAGTGGACAAGAATTCCTTATTTAATTCTGTACAAATATATGGACTCTATGAAGATTTCTATAAATATAAATATAAATATATATAATTAGCCAAAATTGTAAGATGTATATATTTAAAAAATTCAGGTAAGGTTGAGACGTGTGTTTTCCTTACTTGCTGGCAATTTTTCTTTCTTTCTTTTCTTTTTTTTTTAAAATTGTTTTTCTTCCTGTGTCATACTTTTTAGATATTTTTTGTTATTGCACTGTTCTACATATTGTTTTTTTTGTTTGTTTTTTTAAAAAAAGAAAACCTCGCACAAATTCTACACCACGACGTAAACTGACCCGATGCTTCAAACCAAAGATTTTCACCTGTTTAGGCATTATGTTGTCTGAAATAATAAAAAAAAGAAAAGAAAAAAAAAGATTAGAATGAAAGTGTGATCAAATTTGGTGAACAAATGCGTGCTTTATTTCATGCAAAATATCTCTTTCACTATTTTTTTTTTAAATTTCTAGTATAAAATGAAAGTAATATCAAAGACTCATTTAGTAGCATTACTTAAAAAAATTAAAATAATTTATTTCTTCCACTGGTCAGTTTCATTATTAAAATAGACTGTTAATATTAATTGTTTATATTAAGGTTTGATATATAAGGTATCTATCTATCTATCTATCTATCTATCTATCTATCTATCTATCTATCTATCTATCTATCTATCTATCTATCTATCTGTCTCTCTATCTGTCTCTCTATCTGTCTCTCTGTCTGTCTGTCTGTCTATCTACCTATCTATCTGGAGAACTTCTGAAACGCACACCTGAACTTTCACCCTCGCATCATTGTATCTATTGACCAATCAGATAAGGCGATGACAACACTAACATTTCGCAATCATTGGTCATTTCATGTATGCTTTTTAATTTTTAATTTCCCCCCTCTAAATCCCATTCAGATGTACCTGCGTGTCCTGCGTACCTGCGTTTAATCCAATTAATTCCCTTTAAGCCGATTTTCCTTTTTTTTCATCATTTTTTCTTTTTTGTTGTTAAATCAGATTCATAGCTGGACTTCACTGACCTAATAATAATAATCAGTGTGTGTGTGTGTTTTAAACGTAGAAAAAAAGTATATATATATATATATATATATATATATATATATATATATATATATATATATATATATATATATATATATATATATATTGTCGGAATCACCGGCAATGTCTCGCGCAATCACAGCGAGACACAGACTAGGAAATCCTAAAGGTCAAAGTTCAAAGTGTGCCGTCAAAATAGACTCCCGTGGGTCTTCAGTTTCCAAAAAAAAGGCTCACTACCTCGAGGGATTGCAGAGAAAATCTGCTGGAAGTCAAAAGAGCTTTAAAAACGTGTACATGAGATGATCCGAATCAGCCTTCTGAACAAAAGAGCACCAGGGAAAAAGAGTGTAGATGTTTAGACTTTAGACTATAAAGACAGAACGCTTTGTAACTTGACCAGTATCGGTTAATTAACTTTGATAATAAAAAGGCAAGCATAAATAAGCGATAATTAATTAAATGCGCAATTAAGAATCAAGAATTATCCGGCTTTTGCTTCAATTTAAATCGAGTGTTAGGGTAATAGTATTGATGTGGTACACACACACACACGCACACCTCTCTCTCTCTCTCTCTCTCTCTCTCTCTCTTTCTAAAAAAAGTCGGGATCTGCCTCACGCCATGACATCTAACTAGAGAAATAACTGGAACTAAGAAGTGATATTATAGGTAGGGTTATTTGCACGTGCGCTCTTTTAGTACCTAACAATACCTTCTAACATTTAATTCAGTTGATACTGGTGCGTGCGATGCAGAAATATCTAAACTAAAATACGGCAGAATCAAAGCGGATTAGTTAGTTAAGCCTCTAACACTTCATAGATCCTCCTGAACATTTCCCCATGTTCCCTGACCACACTGTCCGACTCTTTATGATTTCTAAATCCAGCTGCATCATAAATCGTGCGGATAAACCAGACATTAATAAACCTTGGTTACAATTTTCGATAAGCAAATATCCCAAATATAAAATCGCTGATATTACATTACTTCCTATAAAAATTCCAAATCTCATGCTCATGTTGCATCTCTCTCTGATGCTTCAAGCCTTCCATCTTAAAGGAATATTATGATATAGATGACCAGCTGAATATTTTCCACACCTCAGTCATTTTTTTTTAAACTGATAAAAAAAAGGCGCGAGCTCAGTACCAAGGAGTGGATTTTAGCTATTTGGCCTTTCATAGATTTTCTAATAAGCTTTAATCCATTACAATTAAGTCGCATTGACATTAATCTAGTCAGTGAGGCGGACGATGACGTCAGCGTGAACCAGGATCAATGAGCGCGCGCACACACACACACACACACACACATTGACGAGTACCTACTGCCTCTAATAACACTGCAATTCACAGACAAATTAGCTTCTCAGTCGTTTCAGATGGCAACTTGCTCCCAAAATAGATGCGAGACAAACACCTGAAGTTCAGTTCTTATCTGTAAAATTATTCATTTGCTCCCAAATGCTTAATATTTGGGTATTTATTTATTTAAAACAAACAAACAAACAAACAAAAAACAAACAAAAAAACCCCGAAAAGCCACAAATTCAGTTCGCCTGCGGTATTTATTTATTTATTTATTTTTATTTGACAGAATTTCACATTATTTCTATTTTATTGTTGCCGCTAAAGAATGAAACCAATTCAAACATTATATATATATATATATATATATATATATATATATATATATATATATATATATATATATATATATATATATATAAATATCTTAGAAAAAAAATCAATATTTAATTTGGTCATTATATACACGAGCTACTAGATTAATGTTTATTTATTTATTTATTTATATATTTATTTATTTATTTATTTATTTATTTATTTATTTAACCATTTACTTCTCTGGGGTGTTTATTCTTGATGTTCTTTTAATTATTAATACTAAGAAGAGAAAATTTAGGAATTAATAAATAAATATGGCCGTATCTTTCATTTTTATTTTTTGCTAAAATACAAAAAATTCACTCAATAACTAAATATAAATAAAATAAATAAATAAATAAATAAATGCTCTGTGCATTCTACCCTACAGCTAAAAGACAATATTTCTTTAATATATATGCAAATGCAAACATAATAATAATAATAATAATAATAATAATAATATAATACATTAAAAAACAACAACAAATAAATAAAAGCAGGAGACAATACAGAAATGTTTCCTTTGATTATTATACACTTTAGATTTTGTATGCAGGTAAAGACGAGGAGAAAGTAATGGAGAAGTGTGTGTTTTTGTGTATGTGTGTGTGTGTGTGTGTGTGTGTGTTTTCATTTCCCATGTGGTGCACTTGAGAGGGCACACCAGGAGTCTGAGAGTCAGTGAGAAGCTCCTCCTGGTCCAGGACAAAAATTTCACAGCTTTGTGCTTTTGACCTCCTCCATGTGTGTGAGCCAAAGTGATCATGGCTCGGCGATCAAAACTAAAAGGGAGCTAACAGAAGAGCTCAGCGAGCCTGAATGTGTGTGTGTGTGTGTGTATATGGGGGGACTAAAGGATGCAAATACAGCTCAGACAACACACACACACACACACACACGTTCTTTAGATCTCTCTCCTGGAACTGCCCTCGCTGACAACTCCGCCATTTAATCCACTGCTTCACTTCTCTCTGGGAGGGATGAAAGTTTATAACAACAATTTCTATTCTTTTGGATTTCAGCTTCACCTCACAATGTTCTCTTTAAAACATCAACAACAGCGAAAATTTATTCCAGAAAGAGAAAAAAAAGAAAGCTGAGGGAACGGCAGGAGTGTAGACATTAGATATAACTATAAATGGATGAAATGGATTTTTTTTAATAAGAAAAAATGACAATTGTTGAAAGATTGATGTGACTATAAAGGGCAATAAAACAATTCAGAATGTTCTATTATTGATAAATAATCAATAACATACCAAGTCTTATTTACACACTAACAAAAAATATAACTATGAATGGATAAAAAAAATATGACTTGTCTTGATTTTCTTTAATAAATGACTAAAAATTAATAAGTAAAAATTTAAGAAAATAAATTACTTAACTAAGTAGAGATTCTGCAAGATAAAATGTAACTATAAATGGATAAAAAGTGCAAATGATATTTAATGAATAAATATTTGTTTTGGTGTCGAAGGAGTCTCCAGTTCCAGTATTTTTTCCCCCCTCAGTAACAGGATGAGTTGTGTTGTTTAATAACTTTAAGAAAAAGAAATAACGAGAAGTCAGTAAGGGAATTATAGGTAACTGTTAATGTATAAAATTTAAAAATAAATAAATAAATCATGTGGTGTAAAAGGAATAGAACGCTTTAGAATGTGCAGTTACTGGAAAACAATCAATATCATAGCAAGTTACGTTAAATGGATAAAAAAGTTTGGCTTGATGTTCTGTGGAAGGAGTCTCCAGTTTCAGGTGATGTTCTTAAAGTGTAAAAAAATTCAACTCAGTGATAGATTTCTGTGGTGTTAAAGAAATAAAGCGCTCCAGGACGTGCTGCTATCGGAAAACAATCAACAAGTTTCATGGGTAAGAAATGAAAGAGCCAGCAGAAAAAAAAACAGACCTCCATGTGAGAGTTAGGAACTGCGCCAGACGTTGAGAAGATCCCACAATCTGATCCTAAATCCATCATTATCTGGCGATCTATCACCACTGTCGTTTCCCCCACATGAGAAGATGAGGTCAGGTTCTCTGCATGTTCTTCTCAACTCTACCACACATGTGCTCTGTCTCGCCGATGCTGCTGCTGCTTCTTCTTCTTCTTCTTCCTCTTCTTCTTTTTTTCCCAGCCTTTTGGGAAAAGAGTTCAGAGCTCAAAGAAATACATTTTTCACACGTTCCTCCACAGCACTTTTGAATTCTGCCTGCTGATCGGATTCATTTCAGAAAACGGGTCTGTAGCAGAAGCTTGAACTTTACATCATCAAACCTTTTCCTTTTAGTGTGAGGTTTATTGACAATGATATTAATGCTATTAGCACTGAATAACGTTCACATGCTACTGTTGACATGTAGGTCTTTAAGGAGTTTCAGACAGAGTTTGATATAACTGTAAGCTTTCTGATTTGAGGATGTAGCTAGAAATGGATAGAGGTGTCATTCACATGTCTCACATCTCCAGGATTGGGGGTTTGATTCCTCTTACCTTTGTTAAGTTATGTTTAGTTAAGTTGTCTTTATTTGTCACACATATATTACAGCACAGTGAAATTCTTTATTTGCATATCCCATCCTTCGGGGTTGGGGTTAGAGTGCAGGGTAAGCCATGACCCTGGAGCAGGGTGGGTGGGGGACCTTGCTCAAGGGCCCAACAGTGGCAGCTTGGTGATGCTGGGGTTTGAACCCCGATCTTCTGGTCAACCACCCAGAGCATTAACCACTTGAGCCCTTGTTTGCATGGAGTTTGCATGTTCTACCCCTGCTTGGGAAGGGGGTGGGGTTACTTTAGGTTCTCTGGTTTACTCCCCCAATTCAAAGACATGCAGGTTGATTGGCATCACTAAATTGTCTGTAGTGTGAGAATGGGTGCTGTGGATGTCCAGGATGTCCCCCATCTTGTGACCTGAGCATTTAGGATAAACTCCAGCCTCCCAAGCAGTGGATACATGTAACTATTAAATAAACCATTTCAACCTAAAAAGCTGATTATTTTCCTGTAACAGCATGCCATGAGTGTGTTATTCCTCACACAGATCCTTTATAATGAATTCATTCTGAATCTTAATAGCATTATTAACATTTTTCAAAGTAGCCAGCTAACCTAGAAAGCTTTGTCAGAAAAAAAGAATCGGATCATTTTTTAAAATTATTGTTGTTTATTGCGAACCATCATGCTGCTTTCTTGAAACTCTTGGGATTCCCTGATTTGGTCTGGCAGGCAGAGACAATGTTGGCAGAAGCTTTTACAAAAAGCAGCACAGATTTTTGTTCAAGAGGTTTTTATGGGCTGTCAGACTCACCACTCTATCTGTTCTAGTGGGTGAGGCAACAAAGGGTGGCATTGAGTGAGTGAGAACCCCCACTATGCAACGAACCCCCAGTACGTGAGAGAGAACCCCCCGGTATGGCAGGCTCAGTGTGGAGGACCCCTGGGCATGGGGGGTTAGCTAAGCAGCTCCAAATGTGAGAAGCCGATGAACAAATATTACATGGTGGATACGGCCTCTCAGCTCTGTGACAGAACCCCTTCCCTTCTTCCGTCAGCCAGCTGTGCTGTAACACACACACACACACACACACTGCTGTAGGGTCCTGTTGGAAGGAAAACAGACGGGGAAAACTAGAGCAGCTGCTTTGACCGTCTGTGAACTTGGAATGGAAAGCCGGAGTTCCAGTTTACTTCAGCAGTCACTGAGCTCTCCGTTCTGATTGGTCAGAAGAAGGTGCAGAATAACAACATGTACACAAATGGATTTAAAACCAAGACAAAAATCCATAATTGCTCAAGGTTTTCTGGAGGAATGGGTTTACTTTTGGGGGAAGGATTCTCCAATTTGAGTGTTTGCTAAATGAACCTCAGATTCCTGTTCTTGTCTGTCAGGAGAGGAACCTGCTGTACTCTTCTGATCTCATCCACCTTGGTGTTTTGTGTGTGCTGAGATGCTTTTTTGCTTACCATGGCTGTAAGGAGTGATTATATAACGAGTTACTAAATCCTTCCTGGCAGCTTGAACCAATCTCTCCAAGTCGAGATCCTGGGAGAGTCCAAAAATACCTCAACACCATCACCATGTCATGGTTAAAGTCACCAAGGCCAGACTTTTCCTTCATGCTGATGTTTGATATGAACATTAACAGAAGCTCTTGACCTGTATTGTGTTGCTGCCACATGATTGGCCGATTATGTTGAGTGTATGTTATTATATTTCTACACAAACCTGGCTGGTTAATCCAGCTCAGCTTCATGATGAAGTCAAAGAGAGGTTTAGAAAAAATGATATTTCTATAGAAGATAGACGGAGTTGTCAAGAATCATAATTACAGCCATAAGAGGTCCGATATCGTGGGACAACAGCGGGATGTTCTGTCTGAACTCACGGACATCTGCGGCGATTGTTTTTCCAGACTCTTCGAAGTAATTCAGGGCTCAAGACTGTATCTACACTGGAATAAAAGGTGACAGAGAGCTGTTATGGGAAAATAATCCAGACTTTTCCAATCCCAGCATGTCCTGAGGCGCTTTATTCCAGCAATTTGTCAGTTTTTTATTCATTAAGAATGGATCTGTTTAGTTCCTCTTCTCACTTGTGTTTCCTCAGCTCTAAACAATCGTTCCATCACCAGGCCAGTGTGTGTGTGTGTGTGTGTGTGTGTGTGTGTGTGTTTCTCCCCCATGGCGTCATGTTATAAATATACACACAATGGGCAGTATTGTCATCGTCATATGCTATCATCATTAAATGCACTGGTGGTCAAAGATGCCTCTGCTTTTTTCCCCTCGCGCCTCTCACACGTGGTATCGCTTTACTGCTCTGAGAGTGTGCAGGATGAACGCTAAACTCTCACCGCTAGACACCTCAAACAGACCAATCTCACACCCCTCCCCCTCCCCCGCCCACGGTGGTGTCTCATCGCTGGACTCTCGAACCCCGAAGTGACGAGAGGTGAGGACGGGGAACGCTCCGTCATATTCAATTAGCACACGGCTGTCACTGAGCCCTGACATCATCTCCTCCTTTCTTTCTTTCTTTCTTTCTTTCTTTCTTTCTTTCTTACATTCACTGTTTGTTTGTTTGTTTGTTTGTTTGTTTGTTTGTTTGTTTGTTTGTTTGTTTCTTTCTTTCTTTCTTTCTTTCTTTCTTACTTGCACCAATGATACACTGTTACATGATAAACTGTTACACTGATACACTGTCACACTGTTACAATGATACACTGTTACAATGATACACTGTTTCACTGATACACTGTCACACTGATACATTGTTACAATGATACACTGTTACATGATAAACTGTTACACTGATACACTGTCACACTGTTACAATGATATACTGTTACAATGATACACTGTTACAATGATACACTGTTTCACTGATACACTGTCACACTGTTACAATGATACACTGTTACAATGATACACTGTTTCACTGATACACTGTCACACTGATACATTGTTACAATGATACACTGTTACATGATAAACTGTTACACTGATACACTGTCACACTGTTACAATGATACACTGTTACAAGGATACACTGTTTCACTGATACACTGTCACACTGTTACAATGATACACTGTTTCACTGATACACTGTCACACTGTTACAATGATACACTGTTTCACTGATACACTGTCACACTGATACATTGTTACAATGATACACTGTTACATGATAAACTGTTACACTGATACACTGTCACACTGATACACTGTCACACTTACACTGATACACTGTTACACTGTTAACATGATACACTGTTACACTGATATACTGTTTCACTGATACACTGTCACACTGTTACAATGATATACTGTTACAATAATACACTGTTACAATGATATACTGTTTCACTGATACACTGTCACACTGTTACAATGATACACTGTTACAATGATACACTGTTTCACTGATACACTGTCACACTGATACATTGTTACAATGATACACTGTTACATGATAAACTGTTACACTGATACACTGTCACACTGTTACAATGATACACTGTTACAATGATACACTGTTACAATGATATACTGTTTCACTGATACACTGTCACACTGATACATTGTTACAATGATACACTGTTACAATGATATACTGTTTCACTGATACACTGTCACACTGATACATTGTTAAAATGATACACTGTTACAATGATACACTGTTACAATGATATACTGTTTCACTGATACACTGTCACACTGATACATTGTTACAATGATACACTGTTACAATGATACACTGTTTCACTGATACACTGTCACACTGATACATTGTTACAATGATACACTGTTACATGATAAACTGTTACACTGATACACTGTCACACTGTTACAATGATACACTGTTACAATGATACACTGTTTCACTGATACACTGTCACACTGTTACAATGATACACTGTTTCACTGATACACTGTCACACTGATACATTGTTACAATGATACACTGTTACATGATAAACTGTTACACTGATACACTGTCACAATGTTACAATGATACACTGTTACAATGATACACTGTTTCACTGATACACTGTCACACTGTTACAATGATACACTGTTACAATGATACACTGTTTCACTGATACACTGTTTCACTGATACACTGTCACACTGATACATTGTTACAATGATACACTGTCACACTGTTACAATGATACACTGTTACAATGATACACTGTTTCACTGATACACTGTTTCACTGATACATTGTTACAATGATACACTGTTACATGATAAACTGTTACACTGATACACTGTCACACTGATACACTGTCACACTTACACTGATACACTGTTACACTGTTAACATGATACACTGTTACACTGATATACTGTCACACTGATACACTGTCACACTGTTACTCTGATACACTGTTACGCTGTTACAATGATACACTGTTACACTGATATACTGTCACACTGATACACTGTCACACTGTTACTCTGATACACTGTTATGCTGTTACAATGATATACTGTCACACTGATACACTGTCACACTGTTACTCTGATACACTGTTACACTGTCACACTGATACACTGTCACACTGTTACACTGATACACTGTCACACTGATACACTGTCACACTGTTACACTGATACACTGTTACATGATAAACTGTTACACTGATACACTGTCACAATGTTACAATGATACACTGTTACAGTGATATACTGTTACACTGATATACTGTCACACTGATACACTGTCACACTGATACACTGTCACACTGTTACACTGACACACTGTTACAATGACACACTGTTACACTGACATACTGATACACTGTTACAGTGATACGCTGTTACAATGATACACTGTTACAATGATACACTGTTTCACTGATACACTGTCACACTGTTACAATGATACACTGTTACAATGATACACTGTTTCACTGATACACTGTCACACTGTTACAATGATACACTGTTACAATGATACACTGTTTCACTGATACACTGTCACACTGATACATTGTTACAATGATACACTGTTACATGATAAACTGTTACACTGATACACTGTCACACTGATACACTGTCACACTGATACACTGTCACACTGATACACTGTTACACTGTTAACATGATACACTGTTACACTGATATACTGTTTCACTGATACACTGTCACACTGTTACAATGATACACTGTTACAATGATACACTGTTTCACTGATACACTGTCACACTGATACATTGTTACAATGATACACTGTTACATGATAAACTGTTACACTGATACACTGTCACACTGTTACAATGATACACTGTTACAATGATACACTGTTTCACTGATACACTGTCACACTGTTACAATGATACACTGTTTCACTGATACACTGTCACACTGATACATTGTTACAATGATACACTGTTACATGATAAACTGTTACACTGATACACTGTCACACTGTTACAATGATACACTGTTTCACTGATACACTGTCACACTGATACATTGTTACAATGATACACTGTTACATGATAAACTGTTACACTGATACACTGTCACACTTACACTGATACACTGTTACACTGTTAACATGATACACTGTTACACTGATATACTGTCACACTGATACACTGTCACACTGTTACAATGATACACTGTTTCACTGATACACTGTCACACTGATACATTGTTACAATGATACACTGTTACATGATAAACTGTTACACTGATACACTGTCACACTGTTACAATGATACACTGTTTCACTGATACACTGTCACACTGATACATTGTTACAATGATACACTGTTACATGATAAACTGTTACACTGATACACTGTCACACTGTTACAATGATACACTGTTTCACTGATACACTGTCACACTGATACATTGTTACAATGATACACTGTTACATGATAAACTGTTACACTGATACACTGTCACACTTACACTGATACACTGTTACACTGTTAACATGATACACTGTTACACTGATACACTGTCACACTGATACACTGTCACACTGTTACACTGACATACTGATACACTGTTACAGTGATACGCTGTTACAATGATACACTGTTACAATGATACACTGTTTCACTGAACACTGTCACACTGTTACAATGATACACTGTTACAATGATACACTGTTTCACTGATACACTGTCACACTGTTACAATGATACACTGTTACAATGATACACTGTTTCACTGATACACTGTCACACTGATACATTGTTACAATGATACACTGTTACATGATAAACTGTTACACTGATACACTGTCACACTGTTACAATGATACACTGTTTCACTGATACACTGTCACACTGATACATTGTTACAATGATACACTGTTACATGATAAACTGTTACACTGATACACTGTCACACTGTTACAATGATACACTGTTTCACTGATACACTGTCACACTGATACATTGTTACAATGATACACTGTTACATGATAAACTGTTACACTGATACACTGTCACACTGTTACAATGATACACTGTTTCACTGATACACTGTCACACTGATACATTGTTACAATGATACACTGTTACATGATAAACTGTTACACTGATACACTGTCACAATGTTACAATGATACACTGTTACAGTGATATACTGTTAACATGATACACTGTTACACTGATACACTGTCACACTGATACACTGTCACACTGTTACACTGACACACTGTTACAATGACACACTGTTACACTGACATACTGATACACTGTTACAGTGATACGCTGTTACAATGATACACTGTTACAATGATACACTGTTTCACTGATACACTGTCACACTGTTACAATGATACACTGTTACAATGATACACTGTTTCACTGATACACTGTCACACTGTTACAATGATACACTGTTACAATGATACACTGTTTCACTGATACACTGTCACACTGATACATTGTTACAATGATACACTGTTACATGATAAACTGTTACACTGATACACTGTCACACTGTTACAATGATACACTGTTACAATGATACACTGTTTCACTGATACACTGTCACACTGTTACAATGATACACTGTTTCACTGATACACTGTCACACTGATACATTGTTACAATGATACACTGTTACATGATAAACTGTTACACTGATACACTGTCACACTGTTACAATGATACACTGTTTCACTGATACACTGTCACACTGATACATTGTTACAATGATACACTGTTACATGATAAACTGTTACACTGATACACTGTCACAATGTTACAATGATACACTGTTTCACTGATACACTGTCACACTGTTACAATGATACACTGTTTCACTGATACACTGTTTCACTGATACACTGTCACACTGATACATTGTTACAATGATACACTGTTACAGTGATACACTGTTTCACTGATACACTGTTTCACTGATACATTGTTACAATGATACACTGTTACATGATAAACTGTTACACTGATACACTGTCACACTGATACACTGTCACACTTACACTGATACACTGTTACACTGTTAACATGATACACTGTTACACTGATATACTGTCACACTGATACACTGTCACACTGTTACTCTGATACACTGTTAAGCTGTTACAATGATACACTGTTACACTGCTATACTGTTACACTGATACACTGTCACACTGATACACTGTCACACTGATACACTGTCACACTGTTACACTGATACACTGTTACACAGATACACTGTTACACTGTTACAGTGATACACTGTTACATGATAAACTGTTACACTGATACACTGTTACATGATAAACTGTTACACTGAAACACTGTCACAATGTTACAATGATACACTGTTACAGTGATATACTGTCACACTGATACACTGTCACACTGATACACTGTCACACTGTTACACTGACACACTGTTACAATGACACACTGTTACACTGACATACTGATACACTGTTACAGTGATACGCTGTTACAATGATACACTGTTACAATGATACACTGTTACAGTGATACACTGTTACACTGGTATACTATTTCACTGATACACTGTCACACCGTTACACTGACACACTGTTACAATGATACACTGTTACAGTGATACACTGTTACACTGGTATACTATTTCACTGATACACTGTCACACCGTTACACTGACACACTGTTACAATGATACACTGTTACGGTGTTTCACTGATACACTGTTACACTGTTACACTGACACACTGTTACACTGACATACTGATACACTGTTACAGTGATACACTGATATACTGTTTCACTGATACACTGTCACACTGTTACAATGATACACTGTTACAATGATACACTGTTTCACTGATACACTGTCACACTGATACATTGTTACAATGATACACTGTTACATGATAAACTGTTACACTGATACACTGTCACACTGTTACAATGATACACTGTTACAATGATACACTGTTTCACTGATACACTGTCACACTGTTACAATGATACACTGTTTCACTGATACACTGTCACACTGATACATTGTTACAATGATACACTGTTACATGATAAACTGTTACACTCATACACTGTCACACTGTTACAATGATACACTGTTTCACTGATACACTGTCACACTGATACATTGTTACAATGATACACTGTTACATGATAAACTGTTACACTGATACACTGTCACAATGTTACAATGATACACTGTTACAATGATACACTGTTTCACTGATACACTGTCACACTGTTACAATGATACACTGTTTCACTGATACACTGTTTCACTGATACACTGTCACACTGATACATTGTTACAATGATACACTGTTACAATGATACACTGTTTCACTGATACACTGTTTCACTGATACATTGTTACAATGATACACTGTTACATGATAAACTGTTACACTGATACACTGTCACACTGATACACTGTCACACTTACACTGATACACTGTTACACTGTTAACATGATACACTGTTACACTGATATACTGTCACACTGATACACTGTCACACTGTTACTCTGATACACTGTTACGCTGTTACAATGATACACTGTTACACTGCTATACTGTTACACTGATACACTGTCACACTGATACACTGTCACACTGATACACTGTCACACTGTTACACTGATACACTGTCACACTGATACACTGTCACACTGTTACACTGATACACTGTTACGCTGTTACAGTGATACACTGTTACATGATAAACTGTTACACTGATACACTGTCACAATGTTACAATGATACACTGTTACAGTGATATACTGTCACACTGATACACTGTCACACTGATACACTGTCACACTGTTACACTGACACACTGTTACAATGACACACTGTTACAATGATACACTGTTACACTGACACACTGTTACAATGACACACTGTTACAATGATACACTGTTACAGTGATACACTGTTACACTGGTATACTATTTCACTGATACACTGTCACACCGTTACACTGACACACTGTTACAATGATACACTGTTACGGTGTTTCACTGATACACTGTTACACTGTTACACTGACACACTGTTACACTGACATACTGATACACTGTTACAGTGATACACTGTTACACTGATACGCTGTTACAATGATACACTGTTACAGTGATACACTGTTACACTGGTATACTATTTCACTGATACACTGTCACACCGTTACACTGACACACTGTTACAATGACACACTATTACACTGACACACTGTTACACTGACACACTGATACGCTGTTACAATGATACACTGTTACACTGATACACTGTTACGCTGTTACAATGATACACTGTTACACTGATACACTGTTACGCTGTTACAATGATACACTGTTACACTGATAGACTGTTTCACTGATACTCTGAGCCCTGACATCATCTCCTCCTGTCTTTCTTTCTTTCTTTCTTTCTTTCTTTCTTTCTTTCTTTCTTTCTTTCTTTCTTTCTTACATTCACTGTTTGTTTGTTTATTTATTTCTTCCTTTCATTCATTCATTCTTTCTTTATTTATTTCATTCTTTCGTTCCTTCTGTCACATTGTTACTTTCTTGCTTTCTTGCTTTCAACCACTGTTTGTTTGTGTCTTTCTTTATGTTTTTTTTTTGTCTTATTACACTGTTACAATGATACACTGATACACTGATAAAATGATAAACTGTTACAATGACACACTGTTACACGGATACACTGTTACACTGATACACTGACACACTTTTAAAATGATACACTGCTACACTGTTACAATGATACACCGTTACAATGATACACTGTTTCACTGATACACTGATACACTGTTACACTGTTACACTGATACACTGTTACACTGTTACACTGGTACATTGATACACTGTTACACTGATACACTGACACACTGTTAAAATGATACACTGCTACGCTGTTACAATGATACACCGTTACAATGACACACTGTTAAAATGATACACTGCCATGCTGTTACAATGATACACCGTTACAATAACACGCTGTTACAATGACATACTGTTAAAATGATACACGGTTACAATGATACACTGTTACAGTGATACATTGTTACAATGATACACTGTTACACTGACACACTGATACACTGTTTCACTGATACACTGTCACACTGTTATAATGATATACTGTCACACTGCTACACTGATACACTGTTAAACTGACACACTGTTTCATGGATACACTGATACACTGTTAAACTGATACACTAAAACACTGTTACAATGATACACTGTTACACTGATAGACTGTTTCACTGATACACTCTCACACTGTTACACTGATACACTGTTACAATGATACACTGATACATTGTTTCACTGATACACTGTCACACTGTTATAATGATATACTGTCACACTGCTACACTGATACACTGTTAAACTGACACACTGTTTCATGGATACACTGATACACTGTTAAACTGATACACTAAAACACTGTTACAATGATACACTGTTACAATGATACACTGTTACACTGACACACTGTTACAATGATACACTGTTACACTGACACACTGTTTCACTGATACACTGTTACACAGATACTCTGTTACACTAATACTCTGTTACACTGACACTGTTACACTGATACTCTGTTACACCAATACACTGTTACACTGTTACACTGATACAGACTTACATGGTTACACTGATACACTGTTACAGCAATACACTGATACACTAATACAGTGACACACTGTTACACCAATACACTGATATACAGATACTATGTTACACTGACACACTGTTACACTGATACAGTGTTACATTGATACAATGACACACTGTTACACTGACACACTGTTTCACTGATACACTGTTACACAGATACTCTGTTACACTAATACTCTGTTACACTAATACTCTGTTACACTGACACTGTTACACTGATACTCTGTTACACCAATACACTGTTACACTGTTACACTGATACAGTCTTACATGGTTACACTGATACACTGTTACAGCGATACACTGATACACTAATACAGTGACACACTGTTACACCAATACACTGATACACAGATACTATGTTACACTGACACACTGTTACACTGATACAGTGTTACATTGATACAATGACACACTGTTACACTGACACACTGTTACACAGATACTCTGTTACACTGATACACTGTTAAACTGTTACACTGATACACTGACACACTGTTACACAGATACTCTGTTACACTGTTACACTTATACTCTCTTACACTGATACACTGTTACAGTGATACACTGAGCCCTGACATCATCTCCTCCTGTCTTTCTTTCTTTCTTTCTTTCTTTCTTTCTTTCTTTCTTTCTTTCTTTCTTTCTTTCTTTCTGTTACACAGATACTCTGTTACACTGCTACACTGATGCACTGATACTCTCTTACACTGATACTCTCTTACACTGATACACTGTTACAGTGACACTGTTACACTGATACACTGTTACACTGATGCACTGATACTCTCTTACACTGAAACACTAATACAGTGACACACTGTTACACTGATACACTGATACAATGATACACTGTTACACTGATACTCTGTTACACTGTTACACTGATACACTGATACTCTCTTACACTGATACACTGAGCCCTGACGTCATCTCCTCCCGTCTTTCTTTCTTTCTTTCTTTCTTTCTTTCTTTCTTTCTTTCTTTCTCTCTTTCTTTCTTTCTTTCTTTCTTTCTTTCTTTCTTTCTTTCTTTCTTTCTTTCACACAGATACACTGTTACACTGATGCACTGATACTCTATTACACTGATACACTGACACACTGTGACACTGATACACTGTTACACTGATACACTGTTATACAGTTACACTGATACACTATTACATTGTTACACTGTTACACTGATGCATTGATACTCTCTTACACTGATACACTGTTACAGTGACACACAGTTACACTGATACAATGATACTCTGTTACACTGACACACTGTTACACTGATACACTGTTACACTGACACACTGACACACTGTTACACTGTTACACTGATACACTGATACACTGGCACACTGTTACACTGACACACTGTTACACTGATACACTGTTACACTGACACACTGACACACTGTTACACTGTTACACTGACACACTGACACACTGTTACACTGTTACACTGATACACTGATACACTGGCACACTGTTACACTGACACACTGTTACACTGATGCACTGATACACTGGCACACTGTTACACTGACACACTGTTACACTGATACACTGTTACACTGACACACTGTTACACTGATACACTGTTACACTGACACACTGTTACACTGATACACTGTTACACTGACACACTGACACACTGACACACTGTTACACTGTTACACTGATACACTGGCACACTGTTACACTGACACACTGTTACACTGATGCACTGATACACTGGCACACTGTTACACTGACACACTGTTACACTGTTACACTGACACACTGTTACACTGATACACTGATACACTGACACACTGTTACACTGACACACTGTTACACTGATACACTGATACTCTCTTACACTGATACATTGTTACACTGATACACTGACACACTGTTACACAGATACTCTGTTACACTGTTACACTGATGCACTGTTACACTGATACACTGTTACGCTGTTACAATGATACACTGTTACAGTGATATACTGTTACACTGATATACTGTCACAGTGATACACTGTCACACTGTTACACTGATACACTTACACACTGTTACACAGATACTCTGTTACACTGATGCACTGATACTCTCTTACACTAATACACTGATACACTGACACACTGTTACACAGATACTCTGTTACACTGTTACACTGACACACTGTTACACCGATACACTGTTACACTGATGCACTGATACTCTCTTACACTAATACACTGATACACTGACACACTGTTACACAGATACTCTGTTACACTGTTACACTGACACACTGTTACACTGACACACTGTTACACTGATACACTGTTACACTGATACACTGACACACTGTTACACTGATACACTGTTACACAGATACACTGTTACACTGATACACTGACACACTGTTACACTGACACACTGTTACACTGATACACTGATACACTGTTACACTGTTACACTGATACACTGATACACTGTTACACTGATACACTGATACACTGATACACTGTTACACTGATACACTGTTACACTGTTACACTGATACACTGATACACTGTTACACTGATACACTGACACACTGTTACACTGATACACTGATACACTGTTACACAGATACTCTGTTACACTGTTACACTGACACACTGTTACACTGACACTGTTACACTGATACACTGTTACACTGATACACTGTTACACTGATGCACTGATACTCTCTTACACTGATGCACTGATACTCTCTTACACTAATACACTGATACACTGACACACTGTTACACTGATACACTGTTACACTGATACACTGTTACACTGATGCACTGATACTCTCTTACACTGATGCACTGATACTCTCTTACACTAATACACTGATACACTGATACACTGTTACACAGATACTCTGTTACACTGTTACACTGACACACTGTTACACTGACACTGTTACACTGATACACTGTTACACTGATACACTGTTACACTGATGCACTGATACTTTCTTACACTGATGCACTGATACTCTCTTACACTATTACACTGATACACTGACACACTGTTACACAGATACTCTGTTACACTGTTACACTGATGCACTGATACACTGTTACACTGATACTCTCTTACACTAATACACTGTTACAGTGACACACTGTTACACTAATACAATGATACTCTGTTACACTGTTACACTGATACACTGATACACTGTTACACTATTACACTGATACACTATTACACCGGCACAGTGTGTGAAGGTCACGGAGCCACAGCCAAACGGGAACGGCATGAAGGAGGATCGTGAAGAAACTCTTTCACACAGTCTGCAAGATGTGTGGTCCTAGGAATGCTATGCTAAGCTTCTCCTGCTGTGTGTGTGTGCGTGTGTGTGCGTGCATGTGTGTGTGTCTGTGTGTGTGTGTCTGTGTGTGTGTGTGTGTGTTCAAACACGACAGGCTGAGAAAACAGACACGCACGGAGCAACAACTGCTGCTCGAGAGTAAATCATTTCATGGATGTGCAAGAAATTTGTGTCGGAATCAGAGAGCCGGGGAAAGCGTATGTGTGTGTGTGTGTTTGTGTGTGTGTATTTGTGTGTGCGGAGGCAAATACACAGGAATGTCTCAGTGAAACAGGTGTGAGCCTGCAGTCTCGATACATTCTTTATAAAGCTTAGAGAAGAAACATACTTTTTATATCATAATAGTTGATATGATTTACTCTCGAGCAAAATGTTTATCTAGATTTACACACATCACCTGCTCAACAAATATTATTATTATTATTATTATTATTATTATTATTATTATTACTTTATTAGTATTTATAAATACACCAGATGTGGATATCTGACAGAAATGGCTTTATACATGTTGTGTTTGCTGTCCAGTTTAGCTACACACAATTATTAGTGCAACAGCAAGCAATAATTATTTTTATTTATTTATTTATTTATTTATTTATTTATTTATTTATTTTGATGCTAAATTAATCTTGCATAAAATACACTTGTTTTATAGTGTAGATTTGTGTGTCTGTTACGTACAGAATTATTTCTGCTGTATGATTAAAGTGTGAAGACTGAGGCTGAGGGAAAAAAGGTGATATTTTTTAATAATGGATAAGATCTGAAATGTGTGCACACCACAGAGACCTGAGACACAGGTGTGTGTCTGAATGCCGACTAAATGCAGCAGGTCTGTGATGTGCTGTTTGTTTGTTTCTTATCTTGCATCTTTTTAATGTCCTTTTATTTGTTGTCTTGTTTGTTTGTTTCTGTCCCATTCTCGTTAAACCGCTGTAACCACTGTGATTTCTGAATAAATCACAACATTTGTTTAAAAACTTTTATAAAGTCCAGAACTTTCCTTATGTAGTGTTCTTTGTCACAATCTCATCAGAAAGCATGACAGAGAGACTGTGTGTGTGTGTGTGAGAGAGAGAGAGAGAGAGAGAGAGAAAGAGTGTGTGTATGTGTGTGTGTGAGAGAGAGAGAGAGAGAGAGAGAGAAAGAGTGTGTGTATGTGTGTGTGAGAGAGAGGGAGAAAGAGTGTGTGTATGTGTGTGTGAGAGAGAGAGAGAAAGAATGTGTATGTGTGTGCGTGTGTGTGTGAGAGAGAGAAAGAGTGTGTATGTGTGTGTGTGTGTGTGTGTGTGTGAGAGAGAGAGGGAGTGAGAGAGAGTGTATGTGTGTGTGCATGTGTGTGTGTGTGAAAGAGAGAGAGAGAGACTATGTGTGTGTGTGTGTGGGGGGGGGCTTATGCTGCCAATCAAACACTTAGCATTGTGGCCTTTTTAAATAGACTGATGTTGTAAAAGTGTTTCCATGCAGCACACACACACACACACACACACACACACAAGCAAAAGCAGCTGCTCCTCAGATCAGACCCAGCAGCTCGCTCACACACGTCACATGATCACTTTACACTCGCTTATAAACATAAACACCGTGAACAGATAATAAGAACCTGCTCACGCAATACAAACTTTCTTTCTTTCTTTCTTTCTTTCTTTCTTTCTTTCTTTCTTTCTTTCTTTCTTTCTTTCCTTCTTTCTTTTAGCTTATAAATAAAATTAAGGACATGTTCATATAAAAAACTTCCCCTGTCTTCCCCACTTTGTGATTTCTTTGTAATCAGAATCTTTCAATCTTATTAACATCAAAATACTTTAAACGTTGAAATGTAACTCTGAATGGATAAAAACGCCTCGTCGCGGTGTAAGAGGAATAAAGCAGCGTGAGACGTGATGCTGTTAGACGGAGATCAGCCGCAGTAAGAGAAACTCTGCTGCTGATTAGTTTCCCGTAACTGCCTGCCTCGACATGATACGTGAGCAGGAATCTGGATTTTTTCCCATGCTGTTGGTCATCGAGAGTCTAAAAATGGGCCTCCTTTGATGATTAGCCACAAATCTGGAAGCAGAAGAAGCAGAAGTTCTGGCGGAGGCTCTGTTGAACGTGACATAGCTGGCCTTCATATGGCACTGATTACGTGCAGCTGATGGAGCTGTGTCAAGTTCTACATCCGCAAGACAGACAGACACACACACACACACACACACACACACACACAGACACACACACACACACACACACACACACAGACACACACACACACACACACTGACAATAAATAACATAACAGGGAATTAACTGAATGAAAACAATTAGCTAATGAGAATAAACAATTAGGAAGTTCAGAAGAGTTGTGAGCGTTACGTTTAGCTTGTGTGATACCAGCAGAGTAGAGAACAGTGTAGTGATATCAGCAGAATAGAGAATGGTGTAGTGATATCAGCAGAGTAGAGAACAGTGTAGTGATATCAGCAGAATAGAGAACAGTGTAGTGATATCAGCAGAATAGAGAACAGTGTAGTGATATCAGCAGAGTGAGGAACAGTGTAGAGATATCAGCAGAGTGAGGAACAGTGTAGTGATATGAGCAGAGTAAGGGACAGTGTAGGGATACCAGCATAGTAAGGAACAGTGTAGTGATATCAGCAGAGTGAGGAACAGTGTAGTGATAGCAGAGTGAGGAACAGTGTAGGGATACCAGCATAGTAAGGAACAGTGTAGTGATATCAGCAGAGTGAGGAACAGTGTAGTGATAGCAGAGTGAGGAACAGTGTAGTGATACCAGCATAGTAAGGAACAGTGTAGTGATATGAGCAGAGTGAGGAACAGTGTAGTGATAGCAGAGTGAGGAACAGTGTAGGGATACCAGCAGAGTGAGGAACAGTGTAGTGATAGCAGAGTGAGGAACAGTGTAGGGATACCAGCATAGTAAGGAACAGTGTAGTGATATGAGCAGAGTGAGGAACAGTGTAGTGATACCAGCAGAGTGAGGAACAGTGTAGTGATACCAGCAGAGTGAGGAACAGTGTAGTGATACCAGTAGATTGAGGAACAGTGTAGTGATACCAGCAGAGTGAGGAACAGTGTAAGTAATACCAGCAGAGTGAGGAACAATGTAGTGGTACCAGCAGAGTGAGGGACAGTGTAGTGATACCAGCAGAGTGAGGAACAGTGTAGTGATACCAGCAGAGTGAGGGACAGTGTAGTGATACCAGCAGAGTGAGGAACAGTGTAGTGATACCAGCAGAGTGAGGAACAGTGTAGTGATACCAGCAGAGTGAGGAACAGTGTAGTGATACCAGTAGATTGAGGAACAGTGTAGTGATACCAGCAGTGTGAGGAACAGTGTAGTGATACCAGCAGAGTGAGGAACAATGTAGTGGTACCAGCAGAGTGAGGGACAGTGTAGTGGTACCAGCAGAGTGAGGAACAGTGTAGTGATACCAGCAGAGTGAGGAACAGTGTAGTGATACCAGCAGAGTGAGGGACAGTGTAGTGATACCAGCAGAGTGAGGAACAGTGTAGTGATACCAGCAGAGTGAGGAACAGTGTAGTGATACCAGCAGAGTGAGGAACAGTGTAGTGATACCAGTAGATTGAGGAACAGTGTAGTGATACCAGCAGTGTGAGGAACAGTGTAGTGATACCAGCAGAGTGAGGAACAATGTAGTGGTACCAGCAGAGTGAGGGACAGTGTAGTGGTACCAGCAGAGTGAGGAACAGTGTAGTGATACCAGCAGTGTGAGGAACAGTGTAGTGATACCAGCAGAGTGAGGAACAATGTAGTGGTACCAGCAGAGTGAGGGACAGTGTAGTGGTACCAGCAGAGTGAGGAACAGTGTAGTGATACCAGCAGAGTGAGGAACAGTGTAGTGATACCAGCAGAGTGAGGAACAGTGTAGTGATAGCAGTAGATTGAGGAACAGTGTAGTGATACCAGCAGAGTGAGGAACAGTGTAGTGATACCAGTAGATTGAGGAACAGTGTAGTGATACCAGCAGTGTGAGGAACAGTGTAGGGATACCAGCAGAGTGAGGAACAGTGTAAGTAATACCAGCAGAGTGAGGAACAGTGTAGTGATACCAGTAGATTGAGGAACAGTGTAGTGATACCAGCAGAGTGAGGAACAATGTAGTGGTACCAGCAGAGTGAGGAACAGTGTAGTGATACCAGCAGAGTGAGGAACAGTGTAGTGATACCAGCAGAGTGAGGGACAGTGTAGTGATACCAGCAGAGTGAGGAACAGTGTAGTGATACCAGCAGAGTGAGGAACAGTGTAGTGATACCAGCAGAGTGAGGAACAGTGTAGTGATACCAGTAGATTGAGGAACAGTGTAGTGATACCAGCAGTGTGAGGAACAGTGTAGTGATACCAGCAGAGTGAGGAACAATGTAGTGGTACCAGCAGAGTGAGGGACAGTGTAGTGGTACCAGCAGAGTGAGGAACAGTGTAGTGATACCAGCAGTGTGAGGAACAGTGTAGTGATACCAGCAGAGTGAGGAACAATGTAGTGGTACCAGCAGAGTGAGGGACAGTGTAGTGGTACCAGCAGAGTGAGGAACAGTGTAGTGATACCAGCAGAGTGAGGAACAGTGTAGTGATACCAGCAGAGTGAGGAACAGTGTAGTGATAGCAGTAGATTGAGGAACAGTGTAGTGATACCAGCAGAGTGAGGAACAGTGTAGTGATACCAGTAGATTGAGGAACAGTGTAGTGATACCAGCAGTGTGAGGAACAGTGTAGGGATACCAGCAGAGTGAGGAACAGTGTAAGTAATACCAGCAGAGTGAGGAACAGTGTAGTGATACCAGTAGATTGAGGAACAGTGTAGTGATACCAGCAGAGTGAGGAACAATGTAGTGGTACCAGCAGAGTGAGGAACAGTGTAGTGATACCAGCAGAGTGAGGAACAATGTAGTGATATCTTACAATAGATAAAATCAAACCAATAAACGAGTATGTAGGTATATGTATATGTAAGTCTCGTTTAGTCTAACGCAGCACATGTAGCATGTTTTGTTAATAATAATAACTGAAAAGAATAAACAGTAGATAGAATAGAGAGTATCAGTGTTAGTGGGTCAAAGTTTTAATATAAGAAATAAAGAAATCAAGTAGATAGCTTAGAAGTAGAATAGAGAGTGTAAGGGTTAGAGGGTGAAGATGAACTATTAGATTAATTAAGGTTAACTATCACCTAATAAGTCTTTTATTGCAAGCTAATGGTGTGCACAAAATATGTTTAAAAACATATATAACTATAGAAGTTTTAAAAGATGTAGCAACATGTTAGAAAATGACGAACTAGCACAGTGTTTTAGAAATGGGGATATAGTATTTTCTCGTGCCAAATTTGACCAGAAATTTCTTCTTCTTCTTTTTTTTTTGGTGTGCTAGTGCTAATGACTTACTGTTTACTCGTACTGGTCTGTTCTTATGCCATTCAGAGAACATTGTTATCTGTTACTTACACTGTCATAGCTTTTGTTAAGTTTGTGTTTCTGACACTTTTGATATACTGTACTTGATCATTGGAAATAAATAAAATATATATTTCACCATTTGAATGTGTATCTCTTATTATCCCTTTTTTTTTTTTTTTTACAACTGTAAGCCAATTTTATATTTATTTTTGGTGTGGTAGTATAGATGGTGCTCATTAAGGCCTATTTATTCATTTAGAATTGGTCTGGTAGTCTACCTGTTACATCAACTAACAGGGTTACCCTACAAGATTAGCAGTCTGGTGGATTACATGAACAGGATGGTGGTGATGGCAGCAGCAAAGATGGCCTGGGATGGAGTCAAATTCCCGGCCTGAATTATTGTCCCAGTCTGCCACTGGTGATAACAGTAAAAAGGAATTTAGTTAGTTGGAGTCTCCAGTGCGGGTGTGTAATGAGCAGTAAGAAAAGGCAGGACACAAGTTTGTTTGGGTGAAATACAAAAATCAAAACCTAAAACGTAGGAAAATAACATCAAACAGTAAACAATGACTAAATAATAACCATTAGTATGTAAATAATAAACCAAATGGAAAGACAACGGATCTGGAAACAGAAGCTTGGACTCAAAAAAGCAAGATCCGGATTTTTTCTTACATATCTTTTTATGTTTGTTTCTGTTTTTATTACTCACTCACTCACTCACTTCTCTTTCTTTCTTTCTTTCTTTCTTTCTTTCTTTCTTTCTTTCTTTCTTTCTTTCTTTCTTTCTTTCTTTCTTTGCCGGTTTATCTTAATCAGAAGCACAGCTCATTGCAGTGACACATTTTTTTTTTGGAATAAAGTTATGAAATAAACTGAAAGAAAGCTGTAAAGTCAGCTGTAGAGGAACGCTAGGTCAGCCTATCATTTATTTATTTATTTATTTTAGCAGAGAGAATAACATTAAATACATACATCAAATTACATTAATGTTTTAAAAGCAAAAAACTATGTATATAGTTACAATATCTTATATCCTGCACACATAGAGTTCATGACCTTAATGTAGTATCTTGGGGCTTCATTAAGGTTGGAGCACGAGATATAGAAATGAAATGCATATAATAATAATAATAATAATAATAATAATAATAATAAGTGCTGGATATAACAAGTGCTATTCTTTTCTGTTAGTGTGGAAGCCATCGAGTTAAATTAAATGATTAATGCAGTGATAACAAACAGAACTAACTACAGAATGACAAAATATTAGCTCCCTATTATTCTTATTATTCTGTTAGCCTTTTTGTTTTAAAATGTACTTTTACTTTTATGTTACATCACATTAAATTTGGCAGCAAAGAAAAAAAACAAAACGCATTTTCTCAAAGAATATTTGGCAACCTTAGAGGCACTAACTATTTGAATAATCTGAATGACTCAGGCAGAAAATTGTATATTATTTTATAATGTTTGTAAAAAAAAATATGACAAGCTTGCAGTTGAAAATCACGAAGGTATAAATAAATACAAATACCTTTGTTCATTAAAATTTCATAACGCTGTAAAAGATCCTGTTTGAAACTCTCTCTTGAAATGCTAAGAACACGGCTGGATGTTGGAAAGACAAAAGATGGAAAAAGCAGAGACGATATATTTAAAGTGATGAAAACAAAACATCTTCAGCTGAATTTAATCTATTCTCTGGAGCACAGCCCTGTCAGCAATCAAGATATTCTTTCTACTCTTCGGATCCAAGAGATTCCTTGATAATGCTCGCTGCTGGTGTGTCCAAGAGTTTGATGTCCTACAGAAGGCTGGTCTGGAATAGTGGTCTGAGGGAAAAGTGAGGAAAAGATAAAGATTTAATCCTTTTCCACACAGCATATATACTGTATAAGGGTTTTTATATAGCAACCACCTGATGGTTCAGGAAGGAAAAGCTGTAACTTGTCTGTTAAAGTTAAGATATAGACAGCAGACCAGTTGACATGTGGACCTTTATGGTAGAAAAGTGCTTCTTTTGGTCATCTCAGCATTGATTATTCAATTCAATTCCATTTTATTTGTACAGCACCTGTAACAATGGACATTGTCTCAAAGCAGCTTTACACAACATGAGCAATACAGAACAAAATGTTCAAGATTAATATTAGACTTATATTTAAATTTATTTGTATTTATCCCTAATAAGAAGCCTGAGGTGACTGTGGTGAGAAAAACTCCCTGAGATGGTAAGAGGAAGAAACCTTGAGAGGAACCAGACTCAAAAGGGAACCTCATCCTGATTTAGGTGACACTGGAGAGTATGAATTACCATAAACACTGAGAGTGGGATTATAAATCATTATAAACACCGAGAGTGGGATTATAAATCATTATAAACACCGAGAGTGGGATTATAAATCATTATAAACACAGAGAGTGGGATTATAAATCATTATAAACACCGAGAGTGGGATTATAAATCATTATAAACACAGAGAGTGGGATTATAAATCATTATAAACACAGAGAGTGGGATTATAAATCATTATAAACACAGAGAGTGGGATTATAAATCATTATAAACACAGAGAGTGGGATTATAAATCATTATAAACACCGAGAGTGGGATTATAAATCATTATAAACACAGAGAGTGGGATTATAAATCATTATAAACACAGAGAGTGGGATTATAAATCATTATAAACACAGAGAGTGGGATTATAAATCATTATAAACACAGAGAGTGGGATTATAAATCATTATAAACACAGAGAGTGGGATTATAAATCATTATAAACACTGAGAGTGGGATTATAAATCATTATAAACACAGAGAGTGGGATTATGAATCATTATAAACACAGAGAGTGGGATTATAAATCATTATAAACACTGGGAGTGGGATTATAAATCATTATAAACACAGAGAGTGTGATTATAAATCATTATAAACACTAGAGAGTGTGATTATAAATCAT
>NC_080735.1:2781416-2833916 GCF_019097595.1 Hemibagrus wyckioides | reverse complement strand
TCACACACATCACACATCATCACACATCACACACAACATCATCACACAACATCACACATCACACACAACATCATCACACATCATCACACATCACACACAACATCATCACACAACATCATCACACATCATCACACACAACATCATCACACAACATCATCACACATCATCATCACACATCACACACAACATCATCACACAACATCACACATCACACACATCACACAACATCATCACACATCATCACACAACATCACACATCACACACAACATCACACAACATCACACATCACACACATCATCACACAACATCATCACACATCATCATCACACATCACACACAACATCATCACACAACATCACACATCACACACAACATCATCACACAACATCATCACACATCACACATCACACACATCATCATCACACATCACACACAACATCATCACACATCACACACAACATCATCACACAACATCATCACACATCACACACATCATCACACATCATCACACATCATCACACAACATCATCACACAACATCACACATCACACACATCATCACACAACATCATCACACATCATCATCACACATCACACAACATCATCACACAACATCACACATCACACACATCATCACACAACATCATCACACATCATCACACATCACACACATCATCATCACACATCACACACAACATCATCACACAACATCACACATCACACACAACATCATCACACAACATCATCACACATCACACATCACACACATCATCATCACACATCACACACAACATCATCACACATCATCACACAACATCATCACACATCATCACACACATCATCATCACACATCACACACAACATCATCACACATCACACACAACATCATCACACAACATCATCACACATCATCACACAACATCATCACACATCACACACAATATCATCACACATCACACACAACATCATCACACATCATCATCACACATCACACACAACATCATCACACATCATCATCACACATCACACACAACATCATCACACATCATCACACAACATCATCACACATCATCACACAACATCATCACACATCACACACAACATCATCACACATCATACACAACATCATCACACAACATCACACATCATCACACATCATCATCACACAACATCATCACACATCATCACACATCACACACAACATCATCACACATCATCACACAACATCATCACACATCATCATCACACATCACACACAACATCATCACACAACATCATCACACAACATCATCACACATCATCACACAACATCATCACACATCACACACAATATCATCACACATCACACACAACATCATCACACAACATCACACATCACACACATCATCATCACACATCACACACAACATCATCACACATCACACACAACATCATCACACAACATCATCACACATCATCACACATCATCACACAACATCATCACACATCACACACAACATCATCACACATCATCACACATCATCATCACACATCACACAACATCATCACACATCACACACATCATCACACATCACACAACATCATCACACATCATCATCACACATCACACACATCATCACACATCACACACATCATCACACATCACACACATCATCACACATCACACAACATCATCACACATCATCATCACACATCACACACATCATCACACATCATCACACAACATCACACAACATCATCACACATCACACACATCATCACACATCACACAACATCATCACACAACATCACACAACATCATCACACATCACACACATCATCACACATCACACACATCATCACACATCATCACACAACATCACACAACATCATCACACAACATCATCACACATCACACACATCATCACACAACATCACACAACATCACACAACATCATCACACAACATCATCACACATCACACACATCATCACACAACATCATCACACAACATCATCACACAACATCATCACACAACATCACACAACATCATCACACATCACACACATCATCACACATCACACAACATCATCACACATCATCACACATCACACAACATCACACATCACACACATCATCATCACACATCACACACAACATCATCACACATCACACACATCATCACACATCACACACATCATCACACATCACACAACATCATCACACATCATCACACATCATCATCACACATCATCACACAACATCATCACACATCATCATCACACATCACACACAACATCATCACACATCACACACATCATCACACATCACACACATCATCACACATCACACAACATCATCACACATCATCACACATCATCATCACACATCACACACAACATCATCACACATCACACACATCATCACACATCACACACATCATCACACATCACACAACATCATCACACATCATCACACATAATCATCACACATCACACAACATCATCACACATCATCACACATCATCATCACACATCACACACAACATCATCACACATCATCACACATCATCATCACACATCACACACAACATCATCACACACAACATCATCACACAACATCATCACACATCACACACATCATCACACAACATCATCACACATCATCACACAACATCATCACACATCACACACAACATCATCACACAACATCATCACACATCATCACACATCATCATCACACATCACACAACATCATCACACAACATCATCACACACAACATCATCACACAACATCATCACACATCATCATCACACATCACACAACATCATCACACAACATCATCACACATCACACATCACACACAACATCATCACACAACATCATCACACATCATCATCACACATCATCACACATCACACACAACATCATCACACATCACACACAACATCATCACACATCATCATCACACATCACACACAACATCATCACACAACATCATCACACATCATCACACATCATCATCACACAACATCATCACACAACATCATCACACAAAATCATCACACAACATCATCACACATCATCACACAACATCACACATCATCACACATCACACACATCATCACACATCATCATCACACATCATCACACATCACACACAACATCACACATCACACACATCACACACAACATCATCACACATCATCACACATCATCACACATCATCACACATCACACACATCACACATCATCACACATCATCATCACACATCACATCATCACACATCATCATCACACATCACACATCACACAACATCATCACACAACATCATCACACATCATCACACATCATCATCACACATCACACAACATCATCACACATCATCACACATCATCATCACACATCACACACATCATCACACAACATCATCACACAACATCATCACACATCATCACACATCATCATCACACATCACACACAACATCACACAACATCATCACACATCATCATCACACATCACACATCACACATCACACAACATCATCACACAACATCATCACACATCATCACACATCATCATCACACATCACACAACATCATCACACATCATCACACATCATCATCACACATCACACACATCATCACACAACATCATCACACAACATCATCACACATCACACATCACACATCACACAACATCATCACATCACACATCACTCATCATCACACACCATCATCATCACACATCACACACCATCATCACACATCACACATCACACACCATCATCATCACACATCACACACCATCGCACATCACCATCACACATCATCATCACTCATCATCACACATCATCATCACACATCATCACACAACATCACACAACATCATCACACATCATCACACATCATCACACATTACACAACATCATCACACATCATCACACATCATCACACATCACACAACATCATCACACATCATCACACATCATCATCACACATCACACACATCATCACACATCATCACACATCACACAACATCATCACACAACATCATCACACATCACACACATCATCACACAACATCACACAACATCACACAACATCATCACACACAACATCATCACACATCACACACATCATCACACAACATCACACAACATCACACAACATCATCACACAACATCACACAACATCATCACACAACATCATCACACAACATCACACAACATCATCACACAACATCATCACACAACATCATCACACAACATCACACAACATCATCACACATCACACACATCATCACACATCACACAACATCATCACACATCATCACACATCATCATCACACATCACACACAACATCATCACACATCACACACATCATCACACATCACACAACATCATCACACATCATCACACATCATCATCACACATCACACACAACATCATCACACAACATCATCACACAACATCATCACACATCATCATCACACATCAAACACAACATCATCACACACAACATCATCACACAACATCATCACACATCACACACAACATCATCACACAACATCATCACACATAATCATCACACATCACACAACATCATCACACATCATCAGACATCATCATCACACATCACACACAACATCATCACACAACATCATCACACAACATCATCACACATCATCACACATCATCATCACACATCACACACAACATCATCACACACAACATCATCACACAACATCATCACACATCACACACAACATCATCACACAACATCATCACACATCATCACACAACATCATCACACAACATCATCACACATCACACACAACATCATCACACAACATCATCACACATCATCACACATCATCATCACACATCACACAACATCATCACACACAACATCATCACACAACATCATCACACATCATCATCACACATCACACAACATCACACATCATCACACATCACACAACATCATCACACAACATCATCACACATCACACATCACACATCACACACAACATCATCACACAACATCATCACACATCATCACACATCATCATCACACATCATCACACATCACACACAACATCATCACACATCACACACAACATCATCACACATCATCATCACACATCACACACAACATCATCACACATCATCACACATCATCACACATCACACACATCATCACACAACATCATCACACAACATCATCACACATCATCACACATCATCATCACACATCATCACACAACATCACACAACATCATCACACATCATCACACATCATCATCACACATCACACAACATCATCACACATCATCACACATCATCACACATCACACAACATCATCACACATCATCACACACATCATCACACATCACACACATCATCACACATCATCACACATCACACAACATCATCACACAACATCATCACACATCACACACATCATCACACAACATCACACAACATCACACAACATCATCACACACAACATCATCACACATCACACACATCATCACACAACATCACACAACATCACACAACATCATCACACAACATCACACAACATCATCACACAACATCATCACACAACATCATCACACAACATCACACAACATCATCACACAACATCATCACACAACATCATCACACAACATCACACAACATCATCACACATCACACACATCATCACACATCACACAACATCATCACACATCATCACACATCATCATCACACATCACACACAACATCATCACACATCACACACATCATCACACATCACACAACATCATCACACATCATCACACATCATCATCACACATCACACACAACATCATCACACATCACACATCATCATCACACATCACACACAACATCATCACACAACATCATCACACAACATCATCACACATCATCACACATCATCATCACACATCAAACACAACATCATCACACACAACATCATCACACAACATCATCACACATCACACACAACATCATCACACAACATCATCACACATAATCATCACACATCACACAACATCATCACACATCATCACACATCATCATCACACATCACACACAACATCATCACACAACATCATCACACAACATCATCACACATCATCACACATCATCATCACACATCACACACAACATCATCACACACAACATCATCACACAACATCATCACACATCACACACAACATCATCACACAACATCATCACACATCATCACACAACATCATCACACATCACACACAACATCATCACACAACATCATCACACAACATCATCACACATCATCACACATCATCATCACACATCACACAACATCATCACACAACATCATCACACACAACATCATCACACAACATCATCACACATCATCATCACACATCACACAACATCACACATCATCACACATCACACAACATCATCACACAACATCATCACACATCACACATCACACATCACACACAACATCATCACACAACATCATCACACATCATCACACATCATCATCACACATCATCACACATCACACACAACATCATCACACATCACACACAACATCATCACACATCATCATCACACATCACACACAACATCATCACACATCATCACACATCATCACACATCATCATCACACAACATCATCACACAACATCATCACACAAAATCATCACACAACATCATCACACATCATCACACAACATCACACATCATCACACATCACACACATCATCACACATCATCATCACACATCATCACACATCACACACAACATCACACATCACACACATCATCACACATCATCACACATCACACATCATCACACATCATCACACATCATCACACATCATCATCACACATCACACACATCACACATCACACATCACACAACATCATCACACAACATCATCACACATCATCACACATCATCACACATCACACACATCACACATCATCACACATCATCATCACACATCACACACATCACACATCACACAACATCATCACACAACATCATCACACATCATCATCACACATCATCACACATCATCACACATCACACACATCACACATCATCACACATCATCATCACACATCACACACATCACACATCACACATCACACAACATCATCACACAACATCATCACACATCACACACATCATCACACATCATCATCACACATCACACACATCATCACACATCATCACACATCATCACACAACATCATCACACATCATCACACATCATCATCACACATCATCACACATCACACACAACATCATCACACATCACACACAACATCATCACACATCATCATCACACATCACACACATCATCACACATCATCACACATCATCACACATCATCATCACACATCATCATCACACATCATCACACAACATCATCACACAACATCATCACACATCATCACACATCACACATCACACAACATCATCACACATCACACACATCATCACACATCATCACACATCACACACATCACACATCACACATCACACAACATCATCACACAACATCATCACACATCATCATCACACATCATCACACATCATCACACATCATCATCACACATCACACACATCACACATCACACAACATCATCACACAACATCATCACACATCATCATCACACACATCACACATCATCACACATCATCATCACACATCACACACATCACACATCACACAACATCATCACACAACATCATCACACATCATCACACATCATCACATCATCACACATCACACACATCACACATCATCACACATCATCATCACACATCACACACATCACACATCACACATCACACAACATCATCACACAACATCATCACACATCACACACATCATCACACATCATCACACAACATCATCACACAACATCATCACACATCACACACATCATCACACATCATCACACAACATCATCACACATCATCATCACACATCATCATCACACAACATCATCACACATCATCATCACACAACATCACACATCACACACATCATCACACATCATCACACATCATCACACAACATCATCACACATCATCATCACACATCATCATCACACATCATCATCACACATCATCATCATCACACATCATCACACATCATCATCACACATCATCACACATCATCACACATCATCACACATCACACACATCACACATCATCACACATCATCATCACACATCACACACATCACACATCACACAACATCATCACACAACATCATCACACATCACACACATCATCACACATCATCACACAACATCATCACACATCATCATCACACATCACACAACATCATCACACAACATCATCACACAACATCACACATCACACACATCATCACACAACATGTGATGATGTTGTGTGATGATGTTGTGTGTGATGTGTGATGATGTTGTGTGTGATGTGTGATGATGTTGTGTGTGATGTGTGATGATGTTGTGTGATGATGATGTGTGATGATGTGTGATGATGTGTGATGATGTTGTGTGTGATGTGTGATGATGTTGTGTGTGATGTGTGATGATGTTGTGTGATGATGATGTGTGTGATGTGTGATGATGTTGTGTGTGATGTGTGATGATGTTGTGTGTGATGTGTGATGATGTTGTGTGTGATGTGTGATGATGTTGTGTGTGATGTGTGATGATGTTGTGTGATGATGATGTGTGTGATGTGTGATGATGATGTGTGATCATCATCATCGCACAATCATCATTACACATGTGTGTGTGTGTGTGTGTACATCTGCATCAGTTTAACCTATAGAAAGCATTTCTCAGCCAGTCCCTTGCTTGCAGTCGCGGCTTGAACCCGAATCATCTGGACTGCAGGAAGTGTGAAATTTTTCCATTCTTAGACAGAGTTTCCACATTTTCCCTTATTTCCATATATGGACTCATCCTCAAACCTGGAGCCAAGACACAGGAGCAGATTCGAGAATTAAATACAAATAGTATATTACAGACACAGCTACCATTAGTATTGTTTAAAAAAGTTTATTGTGTATAAAAGTTTACATTTATCAGATTAGCATGCCACAGTTTAGCATGTAACAGATTAAGATGAAACAGATTAGCATGACATAGATTAAGATGAAACAGGTTAGCATGACTCAGATTAGCATGCCACAGTTTAGCATGTAACAGATTAGCAGATCATAACAGATCTTCTGCTAGGTCCACCTTTATTTTTGGCTTGTGGAGATGCTTTTCTGCTCACCAGGGTTGTAAAGAGGGATCATTTGACTCATGCAGGTTGTTCATTTCTGACTCGGATCCTCGGATTTTAGCAGTTTCTGAATCCAGCCACCAACAACCGCGCTATCTTCACTGAGATCCCTGAGACGTATTTCCTCATTCGGATGTTTGAGGAATGTTAAATGAAGCTCATGATGTTACTTGCTGGTCCTGCTACATGATTAGCTATCACAAATTATATTGGATAAAGATTATTTCCAAATTCTGCTCTCACGACATTTACAAGCAGAAAGATTTCACTCTAGCTCTTTCAGCACATAAGTAAACTTGAACATTTTTCCAGAAACCCGGATTAGACGGAGCGCCCGGTAACCCGAAGCCAATTTCACCTTCCCAATACCGTCAATTACTCAAAGGAGCTTAATCCCATGCTAAGCCATGACGCTCTCCTCAGACCGAGGGTGCTGATCCCTCTGACCGACCCTCTCACTAAGAGCATGAGGAAAACGGACCTCGGACCACGGTCTTGTGGGACCTCTTGGGGGTCAGCAGGGTCAAGTGGGGATGAAGCATGAAGCAGCACTGAGAATGATGATGATCCTGCTGTGATTGACAGAACCGGGGAGGAGACGCAGGAAAACAGCTGAGGGTTTGGGTCAATGCCACAGAAACCCTCTGAAAGTGCTGTGGAACGTTCCGGATGGTTTTGGTTTGGCGCACATGGTAGGATCTGATGACATGATCAGCATCTAACTACTTCGCCGCTTCCTCCTCAGAAGATTCGAATAGCTTGTAAAAATGCGCAGGTTTTATTGTTTAATAGATTTATATTATATTCTGTGCATATTTTATTATATTATTTTAACTTTTAACTATTACTGTGTATAGGAATTACATAAAAAAGAAAAGACTGAAAAATGTAAAAATATATTAATTAAATATATTATAATGAAAAATAAACATTAGGAAAATAAAAAAAATAACATTTTATAATGAATTATTTATGATCAACTAATACATAAAAATGTAAATATCTATATCTATATCTATATATATAATTTTTATTACTAAATACTAATTAAATATATTACGTATTAAATATTTAACCTTGAAGAATGTAATGTTTAGGATAAAAAATGTATTTAAAAAATTACAGATAATTTTAAAATAATTTCCATGTAAAGAATAAAGAAAAAAAACCTTAGTGTCAAGATTATATATATTTAAAAATTAATTCATTAAAATCAGAAAACAGTCTGTGTATCATTTTTAGAAACGTCTAGACGATTTGGTGCTCTTTACAGTGAAACGTCTCTTTAAATAAAACATCATATTTACATATTTACATGGCAAAATACCGGGACGAGCTCAAGAGCCTCTAACTAAAGCTTTAAATCCTGAGCTAAGCTCCGCTGCAGTGTTAGCGCTCAAAACACCGAGCTGCTGCTTTCGTCTGGTTTTTGCGGTACACGCTAGGAATTTTCTCTTTCCAAACGGAGCTGTGTGTGTATGTGTGTGTGTGTGTGTGTGTATGTGTGTGTGTGTGTGTGTTTACTCTCTGGCTACCAGTGTTTCGGCTGATTGAGATAGCCCTATCTTGCACTACTGCGATGGATGGCTTAGCGTAGTAATGAAACCCAGGTGTGTGTGTGTGAGTGTATGTGTGTGTGTGTGCGTGTGTGTTAGCGTTCGGGCCCCACAGAAGAGAGGGTGCAAAGTTGAACCATATGTAAAAAGCTGATAACTAGCAGGGAGTAAGGACACACTCTGTCCTATAGAGTAACATATGGAAAGTTGTGGCGAGTTATATAACCGTATATTTTGTCTCTAAAAGGGCTTATAATTACATTACTACTTACACGGTTGTAAATCTTTTTTTTTTTCCTGTAATACCGATGAGCAATAAATGATGTGCAGTGTCATGGAGAAAGTGTTTACGTCAGAAACGTAAAAACGCACGGTTGTAGAAATTTATGATTTTCATTTGGAATCCACGGAGACGAGGTTCGGCTTCATTGATAGTGAAAATATGAGCCTTTCAGTTTTGAACAGCGAGTCGGTACATCGCACCCTGCTCGCTGCTTCCAGCAACACATCCATTACCAGGATTCCTCCAGACACATCTATATAAATACATTTAAAAAAAAGAACCTGAAAGATCAACAGTTTCCTTTGGCTCATCATTTAGGAGTCACATGACTTCCTTATAACGTGAGAGAGAGAGAGAGAGAGAGAGAGAGAGAGAGAGATAATGGCAGTCTCGACTTACTTATGTCTTAAGTGAAGTAATGAAGGTTTGAATAAAAACACTGCTACAGGAGCAGCTATAAGGAGACAATTTATTGTAATTTCAACTATACACTAATCAGGCATAACATTATGACCACCTGCCTAATACTGTGTTGGTCTCCCTTTTGCTGACCCGTCCTGCACTGTGTATTCTGACCCCTTTCTATCAGAACCAGCATTAACTTCTTCAGCAGTTTGATCAACAGTAGCTCGTCTGTTGGATCGGATCACACGGGCCAGCCTTCTCTCCCCACGTGCATCAATGAGCCTTGACCACCCATGACCCTGTCGCTGGTTTATCACTGTTCCTTCCTTGGACCACTTTTGATAGATGCTGACCACTGCAGACCGGGAACACCCCACAAGAGCTGCAGTTTTGAAGAAATCCAGTCGTCTAGCCATCACAATTTGGCCCTTTTGGTCAAACTCGCTCAAATCCTTACGCTTGTCCATTTTTCCTGCTTCTAACATCAACTTTGTGGACAAAATGTTCACTTGCTGCCTAATATATCCCACCCACTAACAGGTGCCATGATGAGGAGATCATCAGTCTTATTCACTTCACCGGTCAGCAGTCGTAATGTTAATGTAATGGCTGATCAGTGTATCTAGCTCGTACGTAGTGAAATGAGACAAAAAGACAAACAGGCAATACAAAACAGTAGAAGTATAGAAGTATAGACAGAAAGGGCCGGAAAAAGTGCAAAATAGGAGAACTGTAAACAAGTGGGTTCTTGTAAACATATATACGCTTCTGTATAGCGTTGGTTTGCGGCAGTATGAAATGCGTGCAACTACACCGACATCAGCAAACTGAACGAAGTGCAAATACAAGCATGAGTCTATACATGTGGGTGGAGTTCTAGACATGTATGCGTTGAGTCTTGTGATTTGAGATCAACATATCAATCATTTTCTACACAGCAAGTTGCATGTCTTTTTAATAATAATACTGATTAGTCGTTGTTTCTGGGTGGCATGGTGGCTTAGTGGTTTGCACTATTGTCTCACAGCAAGAAGGTCTGGGGTTCAAATCCCAGGTTCAAACAGGCAGGAGCCTTTCCGTGTGGAGATCTGGTTTCCTCCCACAGTCCAAAAACATGTACATTAGGTTGATTGGCAATTCTAAATTGCCCACAGGAGTGTGTGTGGTTGTCTGTCTATATGTGTGGCCCTATTAGGGATCTGTGTGTACCCCTGCCTTTTGCCCAATGTGTGCTGGGATAGGCTCCAGCAGATCCCTGTGACCCTAATTAGGAATAAAGCGGCTATAGAAAATGGGTGGATAGTCGTCGTTTCCTTAGTGAACTCTTTCAGGATGTTATTATACTTCATGTTTTACAAGCAAAACATGTGTCCAATTACATTTCCTTCACTTTCCTGCTCTTTAATTTTTACCAACACCTTAATTACACTAACCTTTAACTTGGAAAATATAATATAAATATAAATAAAATAAAACATTAAAAATACACTCTGATTAATATTAATTATTATATATTTAAAATAATTACATTTTTTGTTCTTTTTAATAAATAGATAATTAGTGCATTAAAACAGACTTTGAGGAGTTCAAATCTCAGGGCTTTTAAATGTTCATTTCTCATCGATCATCAGGATTACAGCTTTTGACATCCGAGGCTCTAATCCCTTGAAACGCTGTACGCAACATTCTAGATTTTTTTTCATTACATGACGGTGCGATATCTAGTTACAGACAGGCCTGAAACTCTCACCGTCTGCACGGATTTCTGGCCAACTTCAAAATCAGACCCATGGAATTTTTCTGGCTTGTTAACCAATCTGTCCCAAATTGCTTAACATAGCAGAACAGACAAAACCGTTTTATGGGGCTGTACGGAAAAGACCTTGATGATATCATGACTGAGAACACAGATGTCAATTTTTCTCTCTCTCACACACACACACACACACACACACAGGAAGTAATGAACTAGAGAACGAGTATGAGTTTTGCCTCTTTTTTCCCCCCCAAGTATGTTAAAAATAGACTATGTTTACATTCTCTTGGCTTTCTGAGCTGTTATTTGGGGGAATTACTGCTCAGACTGCAAGGAGAGCTGTATTGTTCAGTGTCTTCTGAAATATTTATTGCCTGTAGTCTTATTCCCAGGCAGAGAGTCTCGGAGACAGAGGAACTGTGCAGGGTACTACCACACAGCATTCATCAGGGCAGATTATCAACACTACACACACACACACACACACGCACACACACACACACACACCCTGCTAATGAACTGGTGAGGGATGTTTATGAGAAATCGCTTACCAACCACGCAGATCAGTAACAGATGCGTTCTGGCATACGAGCGTGTGCGCTGGAGCCGATTTGACCACTGCACTGATTCCAGCCTATGAAAGTCTGGAATGTCATGGTGTTCCCTGATCTCTTCACCAGATTCCACTAGCCGTTCCACTACACCATCACCTTATGAACTTATCTTAAAGGGATGGTCGGCCATAACAACATAGTTTTTGCCTCCTAAAAGTTTGTACAATATGATCTAATGCGCTGGGATTTTACACGTCAGTGTCCATTGTAACTCAAGAGTCTCACTTCCAGTCACAGCTTTATTCTGGGAGAAGGCTGTTCCTAGTTTGCAGCTTACTAGAGCAAACGTTCCCACCGTCCGAACATAGCCGTACAAGGTGCTGAAGAGACACCAGCCATTAGCCAGAGCTAGCGCATCAAGATCCATTTGGCCAAGTGTGAGATTAACTGTCGAGTGCAGCCACGGGATGTGTACACATATGTAACCACGAGTTTTTGTTTGCATCTGGTCTCCTTATGCATGTTTTTAGAGAGCCTTCAGAGGAGGATGATGAGCATGAAAGGAAATTGCGATGAGCTCTCTTCTGCAAATCTGCTCCGCATTACACTGTGAGCAATATCAATCCGAACAAGCTGCCTCGACCTGCATGGGGTTCACCGCTGGCTCTCGAACACAGCCAAACTGGGAAAAAGGGGGTGAGCAGAAATCATTAAAGTCCTCCTCTGATGAATGGAACATGGCAGTTATGCTAATTTCCAGTAATTTGCAAAACCTCACTTGCCTTGTTGTCCTTCCTCGTGATGTTGGGATCGGGGATTGAGCGGAGTCATATTTGGTTCTGGTTATGTAGACTGAATGGTCTTCACTAATCCATTTCAGCAGACCGTTTAACTATTTTAGTCTTTGAAACAGTGTTTTCTTTTTCTTGACAACACACATAACTCTGAGATAGTTCTGGAGAACCTTGGAGGTCTTCTTTTCACATCAGACTGGATCGCATCCCAGGTTCTCGTACACCACCCTGGAGCCATGCTCCATACACTACTTGTGTTTATCTGAAAGTAACCAATCCTCACCTTGATCTATGCTTCCTTTAAGGCTCTAGCACGGATCGAACTGGCCCACTGAAGGTTTAGGATAAAAGGAAGACATGCATCAAGACTGCTAATGAATGAGTAAAGAACTTCTTCTGTCTCCTCAGGCTGCACTTTGGGTGGTTTTAGCTTGATAGTCGTTTTAGACCATGGGTGTCCATCTTATCCACAAAGGGCCGGTGTGGGGCCAGGTTTTCATTCCAACCATGCCGAAGCCACACCTGAGTCTACTGAAAGCCAAGATCAACTGATTAAACAGGTGGAATCTGGTGTGGCTCCTGCTTGACTGGAATGAAAACCTGTCTAATCTAAGTGTCTGCACCCACACCAGTCTAAGGCTGGTGTGGGTGCAGACACTTAGATTAGACAATCCTGTTTCAGACCCTGACCTATGTGTACTAGCATGAGCATACAGGATGTTATGAAACATAGGACTGACTCATTTCTGATTATTACACATACACTATTCTGCCCAGTACAGAAACAACCTCATCCCAAGCTTCACAAAAGATCCCTTAGTGGAAATTTGGAGGCACTCTTGTTGGTCCATAACAGCTGGTCCATGGTTTGATCCAGAGCTTGAGTTAAGGTCTATAAAGAGGATCATATGTTCTCCTTGTAAATTTCCACAAGGTTCTCCAGAAACACCCAGGAAGTTTGACGGATGACTCTTAATTGACTCTAGATGTGAATTTACGTCCATGTTGCCCCATGATGCAGACCTTGTGCCTGGGCTGGGCTCCAGTTTGACCATGACTCAGACCAGGATAAAGTAGTGACTTAAGTAAGGAGGGACCCTTCTAGGGTATTTTCCAGCCTTAAGCTCCACCACAACACTGACTGGGATAAAGTGATTACTAGGGATGAATTAGTATCAGTGATACCGCAGCAAAAAGACAAGCACTTCTGCCAATAGTGAAGGTTGTGAACAGCGTGAGAAATTCTTTTTCTTTTACTATAGCCCCTCATGTCCACATGCCTTATATTTCAGATTGACAGATTCAATTGCATGCACATGCTTGCGAGTCCTCTTTGCTTAATTTGATGACTCTGGAGTGTCAGACTTCCCTTCAGACTGCGCTTCCCAGAACATCTTCATTCACCCCATCAGGATAAACAAATTATCCAAATGAAAAGCAAAAGCCATCCTTGCCCACATCTGCTTATGTAGTGCCTTCATTCCAAAGCACAACTCCTTTTTTTCTGCAGCCATGAGAGAATAATAATGGGGTGGAATTTGTGTCAGCCCGTCTCAAGAAAATAAGATATCATGTCTGTCCATCGGCCTGATGTCAGGCGCTCGGATTCGAACCCGCACGCATCATCCCCGTGCAGCATCCTAAAAGGAGTTCAGCCAAAGTTCAGATGTCTGCAACCACCAAACAGCTTTCACTTTCCCTCTAGGTTTCTGTCTGTGAAGGGGCAAAACGATGCCTCCTTGCACATTCGATTAGTCAATGAGCCAATGATTTCTTTTACAACATCAGCCACATGTGTACTAGGACATTCATCTCCAGGATTTCATCATGCACCATGTAAATAACCTCATCCATAACTGGAAGAAGGAGTCTGTCAAACAGTCAAGTTCTGGTATTAATCTAATCTTGAGGGATGCTGGGAGAACCTAACAGGAACCTCTGCCTACAGATACAACGACGGAACCATTAATAACATGATATTACTTGGTTCCGTGATGTCATTCTTTTGTTATCCAGTGCAGAATTTCATACTTTGGACCCAGGAGAGAATTGGATATTATGACAGATATTTTTTAATAGCTGCTTGTCATGTCATATGATGGCACAATGATGGAAATGAAACCAAAGCCGTTTGGAAATCCGTAATATAATACGCTTCTTAGCCAAATGGAATGGGCTGTGGCCAGAACTTTTTTTAACAATGGGGTGGCCAGGTGTGACCAAAGACAAGGTTTTTTTTGGGGGTGACAATTGAGGGTGTGGCTAAATACTAACTATATCTATAGAAAATTACCTAATTTTACTCCTAACTCTGTACAGCCTGAGAAGGTAAGCAATATTTGCCAAGTCCTGAAAATGTAACACACAAACGAGTTAATGTCCAAACACATCATTAATTCTAAAACCTACCATCAATTACGCTGAAATGGATTAAAAGTAAAATTAATATAATTAGCGAGTACACAAAGTGCGGTTAACTCGCATCCATGCAAATGGCATGAAAACATTATGGACGCTGATGGAGGGAACTTCTTTTTCTTCTTCTTGTGAAATTTCCAATGATGTAGAATATTTCAAACAGATGCGAGTTCATAACGGAATAGAAAAGAAGGTGTCAAATTCACACCTCAGTGCAAAAATGTTATTTTTCAAATATTTTGATGATATTTTAAAATGCTGTAGATTTCATGAAGGTTTTATTAATGTTATTTATCTGAAACTCGAACATATGTTGTTGTGACTTCAGCTCTGTGAATGGAAAATGTAAATATTCATACTTGATTTATAGATTTGTAAAGGGAATAAGAGAGACGTCTAACAGCGAGCGAGGACGCGGTGAGGTAAAGCCGCAGCAGTGAAAACTCCCCGCCTGGAATCGTGGTTGCTCAATCCCTGGAACATGCTTTCAATTTTCTTAAATCAAACACATCAATAAAAACAACATATCAGCGTGCATATTGATACTGTTATTGCGAAAGCATAAGAAAGGCTTTAATATTTGTTGAGGTCTGCGAGATCAGGTTCTGGTTTCTGCACAGCGCCGAGACAGACCTGCAACGTTTAATGTCAGATCAAATGGACCACGCTAAAACCTCCGCATACTGTTCGCTGACATCTGAACACTGGCGATGTTTTGCTTTTCCAGCCCGTTTGTTCAAAGTGCAGGCGAAATTCCACAGCGGAGCTGGTTTTTATAGAAAGCTTGTCAGTTTGTCCTAGGGCTAGTAGCGCAGTGCGTTCATGGGGCCACTGGGGTTAACACAAAGTCAAATTCAATCAAACTCCCATCCTGGAATTCTCTCTATCCACGGAAACCTTCTCCCAACATCAAGATTTACTTGTCAGTTATGATGACACGCTGCCAGATCCCGTTTCCTGTTTTCCATATTGTATATGTTAATTGCTTTGCAAAATTACTATATAAAACACATCAACATTGGGGTTAAAGCGACAGATTCACCTGCTGGATTGGATGGAGGACTCGGGATCTCCTGGTGGCTGTGGAAAGCTCGCTTAGTCTGGAAGCAAAAAACATCATATATCAAATTCTATTCCTTCATAAACATTCCAAACTTCTTTATTAACTGAGGTTTATGCATGGAAAGTTATACACCCTGCTCATCCTCTGAGACACATAATATAATCATGCGCTTTTAAAAACATGCTAGCTGATTTACTAGAAATGACCAATCAGAATCCAGAAAAAATTCCTTTTATTCTCTTTTTCTTTAACCTAAGCATGCACTCAGAGAGCAGGATACTCTTTTCCAATTCCCCAAAATCGTCCGAGTCATACCTCACGACATGGAGAATCTGGCTTCTATAAAGACATTGTCTAATATTACAGCTTAAATCTTGTGGCTTTTCCTGGGAAAAACTTATGAAGTCCTAAAAGTCACTTGGTTATGAGTGGGCACAGCAGGTCCAGAGCTTCAGCAACACGAAGTGAAACACAATCCATGATATGACTATCCTCCAAATAATAAGCTCTTGTCAGCGTGGAATGATAACACCATAACTCGCTCGAGCGTCCCGAGGAGCATTCTCCTGGAGTTTTTTTTTTTTTCCAGTGTGCGCATCTCTTTTAATTTGCCTGGGATTCTTTTCATGATGAAAAGCGAAACCTTTTGGTGCAACATCTGGTTTGGAAACCTTCAGCGTCTCTCGATGGACAGAGCATTCTTTGCTGTAATGCAACAGAAGATGGAAAGAATTATTTGGTGTAATGAAGAACTTCGCCACCACTGTTGGTTTAAGCGAACTCAATTTTGCGGCTAGCGGGGTTCCAATTGGCTGCGAGGGCTATCGATCACTCTACCGCTGGATTTTCATTCATTCGAGGATCGAAAAGACGTAAAATGATGAGAAAACGTATATATTTAGTCTAGCCCCTGAGGACCTTCAAGGAAAAGGATCAAAAGCCCCACCGTGGAGCCAAAAGCAACAATTAAACATTCTCTTGATCAGCGTGTCGTCCGTGTTTATTGAGTTTGCGAGTGGGCTTGAGGTCAGACCGAATCTGGCAGAAGATTGAAAGCGTGAATTTGTTGGACAGCTGTTTAAGGGTACAGCGGTGGCCTGTGTGCAATATGTGACCATCTTTGGCCCTGTGGAATGAAAGAGGAAGAAAAGAGGAATCTGAAACAACTCTCTTGGCTTTGAGAGAAGCGACTGTGAGCAATCAAGAAAAAAAAAAACGTGTCAGCGAGGTGGACTCGGTTCGCTTCCAAGTGACTCGACTCACCTGTGGAAAGTGAATCAAACAAAAAGACTCAAACTGCTAAAAAATAAACAGTAAATTCTGGCACACAGCTAATAACAATATAAACATGTTTATCATTATCGTAATCTAAATTAGCATCATATTCTATTTATTACTAAATTAGCATCATATTCTATTTATTACTAAATTAGCATCATAATCTATTTATTACTAAATTAGCATCATAATAATCAATTAGCATCATGTCCATCATCTCTTGCCAGCCATTTTTGTCATTTTTACAAGCAACTCAATTGTTTAGCCAAATTTCATGACCATGTTTTCAGCTACACGTCCCTCATTCAGCGTTTTATTTACAACTTCCTGCGTTTTGCTTTGAAACCTTCAGCAGTGTAACTTTACTTCACAGTTGTTGTTGTTGCCATAGCAACTTCTGCAACTTCTGTGTGAATGAGCACTAACTTTTTTCTTTCTTTCTTGGAAGTATGAAAGCAAGAACTAGATTTCAGAAACCCACCATAAATAATACTTCAGATTAGCAACAAAGTAAGAATCGTGCAGACTTTAGCTAGCATGACTTTGTTCTTAGCAACAGCTAAGCAGCAACTTTCGAGACAGAGATGCTTCAGATGATTTTAAAAATGAAACAAGCAAACAAACAAACAAACAAACAAACAGATTTAATGCTAATTAAAGAATTAGCATCTGAACTAAAAAATATTAATAATAAAGAATTCACATGATAATGTCTGAGTTAGCAAAAAATGTTGTGCTTTTTTAGCTGCTTTTTCTTTCTTTCTTTCTTTCTTTCTTTGGAGTACTCTCTGAGGGACATAACATCGTACTTGGAAGCAGAGGCTCTTCCCCGTGCCAAGCTAGCTAGGGCTTTAGCCTTACCTGCTCACAGAGATATTCATTAAAGCAGGACGTGGGGGTTCGCGTCACTCCAGGAGTCATTAATCACAGCGCTTAGTGCAGTGCAGCTGCTACCAATCAGAACGCAGACGCTCTGAGAGACGCCGTGATACCAGATATCTTCTCTTTCACCTGCTCGCCAGTGGCAGAGTTCCTCTTGTTCCTGATGCCAAATCCACACACACACACACACACACACACACACACAAGGCTTTGTTCTTCTATACTACAGATGTAAAGTCGATGGTGTGGCATGTTTTCAAGGCCCTTATTTCTGACGCTTATTTATCTTCAACTCACCTTGTGATTAGACCTGTTTAGAGAAAGAAAGTGAGGGAGAGAGATAGATGGAGAGAGAGAGAGAGAGAGAGAGAGAGAGAGTGAGAGAGAGATGGATAAAGAGAGAAACAAAAAGAGAGACGGAGGGAGGGAGAGAGAGAGAGAGAGAGAGAGAGAGAGAGTGAGAGAGAGATGGATAAAGAGAGAAACAAAAAGAGAGACAGAGGGAGGGAGAAAGAGAGAGAGAGAGAGAGAGAGAGAGAGAGAGAGTGTGAGAGCAAGAGATAGAGAGAGCGAGAGACAGAGAGAGAGAGAGAGATTTTCCAGTGCTTGTCATGTCAGATCAGAGAAACATCTTCTCTGATGCTTGGCTAATGACGAGTCTCTGCGTCTCTGCTGTTCCTAGCCGTCATTCCTTAATAAGCGGCGCGGCTGGACGACCAAAGCTCATCTGCTTAGCGATATAAGGTCATGCTGTCATCACTTTTCCCATCCCAAGGTCTGTTATTCTGCGAAAACCACCTCAACACCTTAACACCACGCTCGCTAAATCCAAAAAAATAACATGGAGAATCCTTGCATCTGATTGGTCGGACAGAAGCTAACCGCTAACGTCATTGTTTCTATAGCAACAACTTACACAGAGACGCACTGGAAGCACTGGTTTTGTATTGTTTTTGTTTTGAAATAAAATACATAAAATAAAAATATAACAAAATATAGAAACAAACATTTGCCTGCTCGGCAACGTGAAACAGATAGACTCCTGTAACAGGAGTTAAAAAATGAATATTTTTCCCTGAAAATTTACCTCAGAGTTAGTTGCTATACTGCAGCGCTACACCGTACCTGCTAAACCTGAGGAAAATAATTTAGTCTGCTAATGCTAGCTTTCTAACACACTTTCTGCTGCTTCTTTAATGCTAAATTAGCACCTTTTTTCACATAAGAAGATGTAGGACAACATCAGCTTTAAAAAAAAATTGACAACCAAGATTATTTTTAACAAAATATCTGTCTGTTACAATTTCCAAATCTTTTTGTTAAATGATTTATTAAAATAAATTAAACACTGCTAGCGTCGGTAAATTGCAGTGAATAAAAACGTGTGGTTGTGTTGTAGATTTGTATAAAACACGCTGCGGCCTGTTTCTAATCGCTGTAGCTAACGTGCAGTGACACGTTTCTCAAGCGGATGATTTGAGACGTTAAAGAAACAGCGAGCGCGAGCAGTTTAATGCGCTACGACGTTACACAACACCATCTGCCAATTCCGCTGTCCGGCCCATTAAGCGCTCTGAAGCCAACACGGATAATGACGAAGAGCACTTCTGATTTTCAATTTCTGCCGTGTACGTCGTACGGCGAAGGAATCAGTGTCGAAATTTAATTTGAGGTGAGGAAGCGTTTCTGCTTAAACGGATTACGCTAATCAGTCGTGGTCACAGTTTACTTCAGGTTTTCCGCCGCACCGCTGTCTCGCTGACGGTCATGGAAACAGGTCATGACATCTATCACAACACCGACATGTCCGTCTGATTTTGACCTGCTGAACAGATTAAGGAGAAAGCTTCTGATCTTTTCACGGATTTGGATCTGTTCCAATAAATATTTGGTTTCTGACAAAGAAAGATATTCAGTACGTGCCTTGTTTTTTGTCCGAATGTTTAATCACATTTAATCGGGACTGAGAGCGCCTCTGCGAGGTGGACTCGCTCCAAAGCCAAGTGAACTCTACAATCGACTCTGAATTGACTCAACCTGCAAGTGAATCAAACACAGAACTCATTCACCTGTTTACTGAATCAATTGAGTCAAATTGATTCATTTGGTATTTCGATTCACTTTAATAATTTAGGAATCCGACGTCTTTCTGCCACGTGAACTTTAACGAGTTCCTGTAGCTCATTACTTTTCAAAACGCTGATCTGTTAAAGCAAGACAAGACACCAGTCCTCAGTTTGCATCGTCCAATCATGATTCACGAGTTTTTCTGTATGTTAATAAATGCTGGTCCCAAGATTCTCTTCTTATTCAAAGTCTCCAAAACGATAATCCCGGGAACGCCAAAGCAATAATTAAAGAAAGCGGAGGAGAGAAGATGGATGGCTCGACTATCTCATCCGTGCCTGTCTGGATCTTCAGGGAGACGAATAATCTGCTCCCAAGCTCATTTCAGGAGCTCTGCTACCTCTGCAGAAAAGTCAATAATAAAATAAAATGTAATTATGCCATTGTAGCAGATCTCTCTCTCTCTCTCTCTCTCTTGCTCTCTTTCTCTCGCTCTCTCTCTCTCTCTCTCTGGTATTTGAGTAATGAATTATGCTCACATTAATGCTCCAGGAAGAGCGAAATGTCATTATGGAGCTGTCAGGTGTTCGCAACCCGGCACTCTTTAACAGATACGTAAGCTCACACCTGTACATAGCACAAGCGCTAATGCTAAAGTGTCTGAAAAAGATAAGGAGTGGAACGTCATCTCTAACGTAACCTAGTTTTTACTTCTTAGAGCTTACAAGCTGCTAGTCATTAACTTGTTAAGCTACTAGATGCTTTCTTTGTGTTAGCTAGCTACATTATTTACCTCAGAGTTGGTAAATAATTTAGCTTGCTATCATAGCTAGCACACTTTCTGCCTCTTCCTCAATGCTAAATTAGCACCCCTTTCACTGAGGAAGGTTGCCATAGATGTAGGATAACATTTTCAATAGCTAACTAACAAAAATGGAGTTCTTTTCTCAATATAACTTAGTTTAGAACAGATTAGTTACAGCAGAGCTACAACTGTGTACACTGCAAGCTACTAACTAGCTAACCGAACTGAAACAGCTTGTTTGTGGAAATATCGAACAAGCTACTTATCATTTTGGCAATGCTAGCGTTCCTGATCACCTTCCTAACTTTGGCTAATTAACAATAATGATAAAAAGATAGTGAGCTGTGTGAAAAGGCAGTGTAGCATTTTGTCATGCTAGTTACTAGAGCTGTTATTTTGAAAAAAAAAAATAAAATAAAGCTCAGCTACAGTCCCACTGCTGCTAAAAAAAAGCTAAAACTGCTAAGTTTGTAGCATTACCTGAAGCTAGTGCCTGTCCAACACGGCTTTATTGCTAATCTCTCACGCATCAGCTAGCATGATGCGCTGAATGTAATTCACAACGGATTCGATCCTTGAAGCTTTCTAGTGCTAAAAAAAGGAAGAAATGTGGGGAATAAAAGCATAAAATATAATATGATGAAAGAAAAGTGTTTTATTTGTTTAATTTAGTTTCTTTTTTCTCAGAGCCAATGATTAATGTTTAGCTAAACATTGCGTCAGTTAATAGGAAATATTATCTCTGTCCTCGTAAAGAGTTTATTAGCAGGTTAAAGGTGAGTGTGCTAATTTAGCCCAGCGCTGCTGCAGTGCCAGTGAAGTCTATTCGCAGCTCAGACAGCTATATAATCCTCGCCTGGCTGCTCGGCGTCTCGGCGGACGGCGCAGGCTGTGATTGTGGGATGGAAACGAAACGATACACGCCGCTTTTCCTCCTGCTGAAAAGTATATTTAATGCTCCGAAGCCCTTCAGCACGCCGCGTCAGACTGCTGGCCCGCTTCAGTCAAGTCATATTTAGATCCGGCTAAAAATGTTATCTAGAGGACAGACGAGAAAAATCACCCTCCAGCCAGAGCCTCGTTTGGAACAGTGACACTGTAGGTTTATAATATCGCCTCTTCATCTCTCTACGCATTTTTTTCTCTCTTTTTATTTATTTTTTTGTTCATGTGTTAGCTGATGTTTTGAAATCAAAGGCAGGTGTGCGTAATATTTAAAAAATGTTAAATTTAATAAAACGTTTTCTTTTCCTTTTACCTTTCCTCCTCTCCCTCTTTCACCAGTCACTTTAATAGTAAATGAAAATATACTTTTAGATATTGTTAATAATTACCTTCTGAATTGGGGGGTTTACTAAAACAAACAAACAAACAAACAGTTTGTTTATGTAATGACTGGTAATAAAGAAGTAAACATACAAACAAACAAACAAACAAATAAAATTGTTGATTTAATGCTGGTGGGACACAAACAAAAACGAATAAATGCAGACTGTTGATTAACAAACAAACAAACAAGAAATAGAGTCTGTTTGAGTGGGGTGATAAACAAACAAACAAATGTTTGTTGATTTAATGAAATGTAATGGCAAGCAAGCAAACAAATACACAAACTGTTGATTTAATGAGATGTGACTGGTAGTAAACAAACCATCAAACAAACATAATCATAAACATAATCTTTTTATGGAATAAACCAGTGAATGAATAAACAGTCTGTTGATGTATTATGGTGTGAGTAATAAATAAACAAATAAAATTGTCTGTTGTCTTAATGTTGGTGGGACACAAATAAAAACAAACAAATGTAGCCTGTTGATGTTAATTAAGAAAAAAACAAAAAACAACAAACAAACAAGAAATAGTGTCTGTGATGTATTGGGGTGATAAACAAACAAACAAACAAACAAACAAATATTGGTTAATTTGATGAAAAGTACTTTATAGCAAGCAAACATACAAATAAACAAACAAGCAAATAAACATAAATATAATCTTTTGGTGGAACAAACCAGCGAATAAAATAAACAGCCTTTTGTTGTAATACGGTGTGAGAAATAAACAAACAAACAAACAAATGAATAAAATTGTCTGTTGTCAATGTTAGTGGGACACAAACGAAAGCAAACAATGCAGCCTGTTGATGTAATTAACAAACAAACAAACAAACACTAAATAGAATATGTAATGTAGTGGGGTGATAAACAAACAAACAAACAAATGTTGTTTGTTGATTTGATGAAAAGTGCTTGGTAGCAAGCAAGCAAACAAACAAATAAACAAACAAATAAACACACTAGCAAACAAACAAGTGAACAAATATAAACATAAATATGATCTTTGGATGGAACAAGGTGGTGGGGATTAAACAAACCTGCAAATAAATAAATATTCTGTTGATGTACTATGGAGTGAGTAATAAATCAACAAACCAATAAATAAATAAAATAGTTGACTGGATAATAGGTGGTGGGCAATAAACAAAAGACCAAGCAAACAAAAATAATCTGTGGATTAAATAAGAAGAAATGAATGTAAAATGTGAAATGATTTCCTACATAGTTGAGGAGTTAAAAAAAAAAGTAAAAGTATGTAACAAACGCTGCAGTTTTCAAGACATTTTCCTTGAAAAAATGATGTCAAAAGGTTGGTGTCCTCACAATATGGCTGTGTGTGTTAGCAATCTGTTCAACACACGTGTGTCTTCTCCTCTCAGAGACACCTGGGCGGCGTGCCAGCTCCTCTCCTCGCTGCTCAACGTCCCAATCTGCTCGGCCAACTGTTACTCAGAAAAGCACTACAGATCAATAAGCTGTGCACGGCGACACACTCCGCACCTGTTCGCACCCAAATCCACTAACTTCCCAATCCCGGAACAAAGAACCAGGAAGATCGAGGACCAGGCTCCAGGACGTGTGAGTGGCTTTAATGGCTTCTCTCTAACCAGAGTCATATTTAGTACAGATAATAAAATAATACCTTTACAGGAGCGTCCAGGACGTGAGACATTTTAAACATGCTACAGACTGTTTTTAACATACAGCAAATAAAGTTAAATATAATAGAATATAATGTTAAGGTCTAAACTAAGGTCAGGAAATCGCACACATTTATTGTACACATGCTTTTATTCACTGTGACCGTTAAACAATATCCACTTGCTTTGACTGCTGTGTTTGTGCAAGTGAATCATCTTCAGTTTGTTAAATCAACTCCAAATCTTTGGGGTTGACTTTTAGTTTTGCGTGCCTGGAATCAGGGAATCAGAGAGTCAGAAAACCAATGAATCAGAGAATTATGGAATTCCAGGATCAGAAAGTTGGTGAATCAAGGAATCAAAGATTCAAAGAATTAGGGAATCATAGAGACAGAGAATCAGGGAACCACAGAATCTTTGAACCAGAGAATCAGGGAATCAGAAAGTTGGTGAATCAAGAATCGGGGAATCATAGAGTCAGAAAATCAGAGAGTCAGAGAATCCGGTAATCAGATAATTGGGGAATCAGGGAACCAGAGATTCAGGGAATCAGAAAGTTGGTGAATCAAGGAATCAAAAGACTTAGGAGAGAGGGAGAGAGAATCAAGGAATCATAGAGTCAGAGAATCAGGGAGTCAGAGAATCAAGGAATCCTAAACCCAAGGAATCTTGGAGTGACTGAATGCAGGATGATGACTTCATGTGTACATTAATTAAATTAAACAACGTCGCCTATGATGCAGCTGACTCAACTACGTAAAAAGTTACACGCTTACCAGGTAACTGATTCAAACTGATTCACTAGTTGTAGTGATGATACTGAGCAGTAGGGAATAAATCACAGAAACACAAACGGCCATATAAAACCAAATCTTCTCAAAAATGTCTCCTAAGCATGAATGATTATCAGTTATTCTGTAGATTACAAGCTTCCTATAGACTGGAATAGACCCCTAGTGCAGAACTACTAATACTATTACTATTAATCATCATCATCATCATCATCATCATCATCATCATCATGAGTAAACCCTTGGTGCTTGGCCCCCTAATGACAACACTAGAATAGCTGCTCTTAAGAACAAACACGTTCTCTGGACAAATTATTATTATTGAAAGGTCAGACCTGGTGATATGCAGCAACTTTCAATAATAATAATAATAATAATAATAATAATAATAATAATAATAAAAAGAACAGAATAATTCTTCTCATTACCAAACACTGTCTATCTGGCACTTGACAAGATCCAATTACAGGATGCAAATGATGCTGGACGCCATGAAAAGGGGAGTGCATGGCTGCTGATAGCCCGAGCTTTATCAGGCAACACACACACACACACACACACACACACACACACACACACACACACACACACACACAGAGAGCCAAGAATGCATCCATGAACACATACATACATAGACATCCAAAAAAATCCTCAGACACTCCTGATATCAATACACCATTCTCTCTTTCTTACACACACACACACACACCTCTCTCTCTCTCTCTCACACACACACACACACACACCTCTCTCTCTCTCTCTCTCTCTCACACACACACACACACACACCTCTCTCTCTCTCACACACACACACACCTCTCTCTCTCTCTCTCTCACACACACACACACACCTCTCTCTCTCTCTCTCTCTCTCTCTCTCTCTCTCACACACACACACACACACCTCTCTCTCTCTCTCTCACACACACACACCTCTCTCTCTCTCTCTCTCACACACACACACACCTCTCTTTCTCTCTCTCTCTCTCTCTCTCTCACACACACACACACGTCTCTCTCTCTCTCTCACACACACACACACACACACACCTCTCTCTCTCTCTCTCACACACACACACACACACACACCTCTCTCTCTCTCTCTCTCTCTCTCTCTCTCTCTCACACACACACACACACCTCTCTCTCTCTCTCTCTCTCTCTCTCTCTCTCTCTCTCTCACACACACACACACCTCTCTCTCTCTCTCTCACACACATACACACCTCTCTCTCTCTCTCTCTCTCTCTCTCTCTCTCACACACACACACCTCTCTCTCTCTTTCTCTCTCTCACACACACATCACTCTCTCTTTCTCTCACTCACACACACACACCTCTCTCTCTCACACACACACACACCTCTCTCTCTCTCTCTCTCTCTCACTCACACACACACACACACACACCTCTCTCTCTCTCTCTCTCTCACACACACACCTCTCTCTCTCTCTCTCTCTCTCTCTCTCTCTCACACACACACACACACACACCTCACACATTTCTGGCTCTTGCTAACACACAGGTTGGGTCAGCCAGGTGGTAAGGACAGGTGTTGAGTGTTGAGTGTTGAGTGTTGGAGTGTGTGTTTGCTGTTTGAACGTCAGTGTGTACTTGGCTTGTCTCCAGTCAGCTGGATCTTTTTTTTCTTCTTCTTCTTTTTTTTTCTTTCACACTCCTCTTCACCTGATTGGCTTATTATGTGCTGAAGTATGGGACTTCTTTTGTTTCTTGTTCTCCATGGACCTCCTGGACACTTTATAGTAGCTTAGTGGTGTGGACTCTACAGGCTTTTGGAAACATTCCTGATGTTCTAAACCATGATGAGATCGAGTCACATGTTCTGTCATGTCCAAGAGGTCTCTACAAATTCTATCCAGATCCAGTGAAGTCCACTGAAGTCATCATCATGTTTACAGAACCTAAATGAATCTGTTTTAATTTTCCCCACAACGTTACACCACCTCCACGTTACACCACCTCCACGTTACACCACCTCCACGTTACACCACCTCCACGTTACACCACCTTCACGTTACACCACCTCCACGTTACACCACCTTCACGTTACACCACCTTCACGTTACACCACCTCCACGTTACACCACCTCCACGTTACACCACCTTCACGTTACACCACCTTCACGTTACACCACCTTCACGTTACACCACCTTCACGTTACACCACCTCCACGTTACACCACCTCCACATTACACCACCTCCACCAGCATGGAAGGTTATGTCCATGGATTCAAGCCACTGACAAGAAATTCTGAGCCTACCATCAGCAAAAATTCAGCAGTTTTGGTGCCACATCATGAGATGATTTTGAGAGAAAGAAAGAAAGAAAGAAAGAAAGAGGGATGGAATGAGAGAGAGAAAGAGGGATGGAGTGAGAGAAAGAAAGAGGGATGGAGTGAGAGAAAGAAAGAGAGGTGGAGTGAGAGAAAGAGAGATGGAGTGAGAGAAAAAAGAGAGATGAAGTGAGAGAAAAAGATATGGAGTGAGAGAAAGACAGACTGAGAAAGAGAGAGAGAAAGAGAGATGGAGTGAGAGAAAGAGAGATGGAGTGAGAGAAAGAGATTGAGAAACAGAGTGAGAAAGAAAGAGAGATGGAGAGAGAGAAAGAGAGATTGAGTGACAGAACGAAAGAGATGGTGAGAGAGAGATTGAGTGAGAGAAAAAAGAGAGAGAGAGAAAGAAAGAAAGAAAGAAAGAAAGAAAGAAAGAAAGAAAGAAAGAAAGAGAGATGGAGTGAGAGAGAGAAAGAGATGGAGAGAGAGAAAGAAAGAGAGATGGAGTGAGAGAGAGAAAGAGAGATGGAGTGAGAGAAAGAAAGAGAGATGGAGTGAGAGAGAAAGAGAGATGGAGTGAGAGAAAGAAAGAGAGATGGAGTGAGAGAGAGAAGGAGAGATGGAGTGAGAGAGAGAAAGAGAGATGGAGTGAGAGAAAGAAAGAGAGATGGAGTGAGAGAGAGAAGGAGAGATGGAGTGAGAGAAAGAAAGAGAGATGGAGTGAGAGAAAGAAAGAGATGGAGTGAGAGAAAGAAAGAGAGATGGAGTGAGAGAAAGAAAGAGAGATGGAGAGAGAGAAAGACAGATATTGAACCCCCTGATGACATGTACTGGTCTCTGGCAGTTTCCTGGAATAAATGAATAAAAGTGGAGGATGAAGGGACGAGAGAGAAGAGAGAGAAGAGAAGAGAGAGAAGACAGACAAGACAGAGAAGAGAGAGAAGAGGGAGAAGAGAGAGAAGAGGGAGAAGAGAGAGAAGAGAAGAGAGAGAAGACAGAGAAGAGAGAGAAGAGAGAGAAGAGGGAGAAGAGGGAGAAGACGGAGAAGAGAGAGAAGAGAGAGAAGACAGAGAAGAGAGAGAAGAGGGAGAAGAGAGAGAAGAGGGAGAAGACAGAGAAGAGAGAGAAGAGGGAGAAGAGAGAGAAGAGAGAGAAGAGAGAGAAGACAGAGAAGAGAGAGAAGAGAGAGAAGACAGAGAAGAGGGAAAAGAGAGAGAAGACAGAGAAGAGGGAGAAGAGGGAGAAGAGAGAGAAGAGAGAGAGAAGAGAAGAGAGAAGAGAGAGAGAGAAGACAGAGAAGAGAGAAAGAGAGAAGACAGAGAAAGAGAGAGAGAGACAGAAGAGAGAGAGAAGAGAGAGAAGAGGGAGAAAGAGAGAGAGAAGAGGAGAAGAGAGAGAAGAGAGAGAAGACAGAGAAGAGAGAAGACAGAGAAGAGAGAAGAGAGAGAAGAGAGGAGAAGAGAGAAGAGAGAGAAGAGAGAGAAGAGAGAGAGAAGAGAGAGAAGAGAGAGAAGAAGAGAAAGAGAGAGAAGACAGAGAAGACAGAGAAGAGAGAGAGAAGAGAGAGAAGAGAGAGAAGAGAGAAGAGAGAGAGAAGAGAGAGAAGAGCGGAGAAAGAGGGAGAAGAGAGGAGAGAAGAGAGAAGAGAGAGAAGAGAGAGAAGAGAGAAGACAGAGAAGAGGAGAAGAGAGAGAGAGAAGAGAGAAGAGAAGAGAGAAGACAGAGAAGAGAGAAGAGAGAAGAGAGAGAAGAGAGAAGAGAGAGAGAGAGAGAGAGAAGACAGAGAAGAGAGAGAAGAGAGAAGACAGAGAAGACAGAGAAGAGAGAGAGAAGAGAGAGAAGAGAGAGAGAGAGAGAAGAGAGAGAAGAGAGAAGAGAGAGAAGAGAGAGAGAAGAGAAGAGAGAAGAGAAGACAGAGAGAGAGAAGACAGAGAAGAGAGAGAGAGAGAGAGAGAAAGAGGGAGAGAGAGAGAGAAGAGAGAAGAGAGAGAGAAGAGAGAAGAGAGAGAAGAGAGAGAAGACAGAGAGACAGAGAGAGAGAGAAGAGAGAGAAGAGAGAGAAGAGAGAGAAGAGAGAGAAGAGAGAGAAAGAGAGAGAAGAGAGAGAGAGAGAAAGAGGGAGAAGAGAGAGAAGAGAGAAGACAGAGAAGACAGAGAAGAGAGAGAGAGAGAGAAGAGAGAGAGAAGAGAGAGAAGAGAGAAGAGAGAGAAGAGAGAGAAGAAGAGAGAAGACAGAAGAGAGAGAGAGAGAGAGAGAGAGAAGAGAGAGAAGAGAGAGAAGACAGAGAAGAGAGAGAAGACAGAGAAGAGAGAGAAGAGAGAGAAGAGGGAGAAGAGAGAGAAGAGGGAGAAGAGAGAGAAGAGGGAGAAGAGAGAGAAGAGAGAGAAGACAGAGAAGAGAGAGAAGAGAGAGAAGACAGAGAAGAGAGAGAAGAGGGAGAAGAGAGAGAAGAGAGAGAAGAGAGAGAAGACAGAGAAGAGAGAGAAGACAGAGAAGAGAGAGAAGAGAGAGAAGAGGGAGAAGAGAGAGAAGAGAGAGAAGACAGAGAAGACAGAGAAGAGAGAGAAGAGAGAGAAGAGGGAGAAGAGAGAGAAGACGGAGAAGAGAGAGAAGAGAGAGAAGAGAGAGAAGAGAGAGAAGACAGAGAAGAGAGAGAAGAGAGAGAAGACAGAGAAGAGAGAGAAGAGAGAGAAGAGGGAGAAGAGAGAGAAGAGGGAGAAGAGAGAGAAGAGGGAGAAGAGAGAGAAGAGAGAGAAGAGGGAGAAGAGAGAGAAGAGAGAGAAGAGAGAGAAGAGAGAGAAGACAGAGAAGAGAGAGAAGAGGGAGAAGAGAGAGAAGAGAGAGAAGAGAGAGAAGAGAGAGAAGAGAGAGAAGAGAGAGAAGAGAGAGAAGAGAGAGGCGTTGATGTGAGCAGCTTGTCCTGCTCTGGCGCTGTTGTTTGTGAGTGTGTGTTAATTGCTGCTCTCAGCCTGGGGTGATCATAAACACAGCTTTGCACTGGGAACAGTCTCTTATCATGAAGAGGTTCCTCAGCTTTAATGAAAGGAATTATGAAGTGGTCCTGCGCAGCTCCAAATCGGAATATTCATAACGCTCCTGCGCTGTAATGCAGCTAATTATTAATACCGCTTTATGCTAAAGCACACTCAGCTCTCAGGCATTTTAATCAAATCTCATGTGGAATAAAAAGTACCACAGAAGTGGAAACGTCGCTCGCTAAGGAACTCGGAAACACAGAACACGATGATTAATTATCACGACTTAATTAATAACAAAATTACTGAGATTAATGTCAGGGCTCTAGACCTACAGCATTCAGTACAGCTTCAGAATCCAGAACAGAAAGAAAGACAGAAAGAAAGAAAGAAAGAAAGAAAGAAAGAAAGACAGAAAGAAAGAAAGAAAGAAAGAAAGAAAGAAAGAAAGAAAGAAAGAAAGAAAGAAAAAGAAAGAAAGAAAGAAATACAGAGAGAGAGAAAGAAAGAAAGAAAGACAGAAAGAAAGAAAGAAAGACAGAAAGAAAGAAAGAAAGAAAGAAAGAAAGAAAGAAAGAAAGAAAGAAAGAAAAAGAAAGAAAGAAAGAAAGAAAGAACAGTACCAGTGATCAGTGTAAAATGAGATGGTTGTTCTCGGGTTAGCATGCTAACTGTGCTAGCTGCAGTCCGCTCACTCAGTGCTGCTCCATGACTCCAGATTTATGTTAGCATGTAATAAAATGTCGAATCTGACAAAATAAAAGGACTCGCGGTTCTGCTCCGTGTTTGTGCGGAAATGGGATGTAATTATTTTCAGGACTGTTTTTATGTGGAAAACGTGATGGACGCTACTCACACGCACACACACACACACTCACACACACACTCACACACACTCACACACACACACACTCACACACACACTCACACACACACACTCTGTATTCAGTATGTCGTTCTTTCTGACGGACTGATGGCTCCTTTCCCGCGTTGATGAATAGCCTAGTAGTGCTAAAACTGCTAGCCTCCTCCGTTCCCCACCCCCTACATTAAGAAGGCCGGCCCAGGCTTATCTGCATATTCGTCCCCACCCCTGCAAATGGTTCCCTCGTTCACTTAATGAGGGCATTAATTTGATACAAGCCTCTTAAATGCTGAGTGGGTTTATTGTCCAAAAGAGCGAGGAGAGCGAGGAGCCGCTAGGTCGTACGCTATAACAGTGAAGTGACGCTCTTCGTCAATTAGCCTCATGGTGACAGTTTCCTGATAAAAAAAAAATCAGATGTCAATCACCTGTAAAGAAGAAATATTTATGTGAGGTATTAAGAAGAAATATGAAATAACAAGACTTACATATAAACAACGACGGTGACTAGAGAATTTGTTTATTTTAAATCACAAGAAAAAAAAAGGGATTAATGTAAAAATCTGTGAAAAAGATTTTTTTAAAAATGTGAAAATAAATAAAACCCAAAATGCAGGTAAAAAAAAAAGGAAAAAAAAATCTGTATAAAAAAAAACAATCAAAAAACATATAAAAAATCCAAATAAATGAATATTGTGCAGAAAAAAAAATTAAAATAAAAATTATTAAAAAATGGATCATTTCTAGGAATCATATGTGATTAAATGAGTCAGTTGTAGAAATCATTTAAAATAAATGAATCGTGTTTGGGAATCAACTGAAAATAAATGAATCATTTTTAATAACAAAATAAATAAATAAATAAATAATGTGTAACAATCTTATTAAATAAATGAATCGTGTAAAACAAAGGAGGATAAATGAATCATTTATACAAAAGTAAAGTAAATGAATCATGTGTACAAAAAACATTATATCAGAATAAAAAAAATGATATACAACATTATGTGAAATAAATTAATTGTGTAATAAAAAAAATTTAATGGAAATAAATGAATCATTTTAAAAAAAAAAATCTTGGCCCAATTTTCCATTTTTATTGATTTCTTTGGAGTTTTTCAGAATGTTAAATGAACAGCAGTCCATCAGTCTTAGCTCATGTCATTCATTGCTTATTAGCAGCTAATGTCCACAAGCTCATCTGTCAGGAGGAGTAATTGAAATACACGCGAGGGCGAGCGACGTGGACGTGTTCGAGGCCAAACAACGCTGAATGAATCGGCAAATTGGCATTTGATTAATATGATACTTGACCCCCATAATCCTGTTCCTCACAATGGAGTGGTGACACCTATTAAGCGCTAGTAATCACTTTTTCCTGGTGTGGTGTGTTGCAGGACCATGACATATGGCTACCTTATTGAAATAGATGCTCAAAGTGGGAGGCAGGAGCCCTAATCCTAACAGGCCCGGCGTTTATAGCGTCCCGCGGGAGAAATATCCCACAATGTGTACGATTATTTAGCCTTCTCAGGGATCCATGGGAAATGCTTCCCGTAGGGTCTTTCAATCCTATTTGTAGTAATAATGGGATTCCCAAAATGCATTGCTTTTTTTTTAAAGGCAGGAAATGACATGGCTAACCTTGGAACAGGCTTGAAAGCAAGTTTTTATTTCCCGGTTTTTGAAGTGGAAAGAATGTGGACATGGTTCAGAGATAGTTCAGCGTCTGGGTAGTCTGGTTAGGAGTAAACTAGTCACATGTTAGTGGCATGTGTAAGAGCTTTCGAATCTAGAACCTTCCTCAGATAGAGAACCGGCCCGTTTGATAGACCTGGTCACAGTGGCCAATCTCTGACCGTTCGTTTGCGGCTAATGATTTTGGAACGGGGACGCTAATAGGGCATTATGGGAGTCCCCGGCTCCCGTGACAGCTGATTAATGTCGGCCATGATGACATCAGCTCCGAGAGGGACCAGATAAAAGAAGGCCTGTATTGGAGCGAGCAGGATGATGAACGACCGGCCACACCGGCGACTCATCTCATTACAGGCTACAGCCTGCTGGCCATTTAGCTAATGTAGCGAGTCATTGTGTGCCTAGGGACCCCAGGCCGCAGGTTTGGAAATTAATGATACGCTAAACGCACGATATGGAGTTTGACCCCGCATAATACGCCAGCGTATTGGATTAACCTTGCCTTGTCAGGTGCCACCATTGTCATGCCGCCGCACCGCGAGCAGGTGAAAAGAGATATTCAGACGTACCTGGATTTGAGTTTCGTCTCAGTGGTTGCGGCTAAGCTCTAGAGAAGGATTAGGCAAAGACGGCACGCTCTGGGAGCCGGAATACACACGGAAGGAATTGTAAAGAGCCACTATTAAAAGGATCTAAAAAACCAAATTCCTGGAAACATCTTGCAAGCTGAATGGAACCAATGGATAGAAAAACACACACACACACACACACACAGTCTGTCTATAATAGTATTCATACCGCTAGAAGTCATGACCGTCTGTATTGTGGTTTCCACTCACACATTTTGAAGCGAGGACTGACATTTCCACAGAACATCTGAATAAAAAACAAAGCCACAAACTTCTTAATATTGCAGCAGACCTGAAACCAGTCGAAAACACGCCATGCTTCGAGATAGCTTCAGTATGAGTCTCGTACAGGAATGTGCTCAGAGTTTGAAGGTTACACATTTTAAACGTGTCATTCGTGAAAAAAGAAAGGTTTTATTCCTCGTACAGGACAGCAGTTTACCCGCGAGGACCATCCTTTTATGTATTTTTATCCTTTTATAGTTAAATGAGAAACATGTAGCTGCTAGGTCACTCGTTTCCTCAACATTCTTTTTCTTTCTTTTTACTCAAAATTTACAGTTTTTACGCTGTCACAGCTCTCTGACGCTGAAGACCCCTTCCATAACTGTTACAAAAACATCTCCTTACACAAAGTTACAGCATATCAGTGATTACACATGATTTTAAATATACATATATATATATATATATATATATATATATATATATATATATATATATATATATATATATATATATATATTGAAGTCGCGGTGAACAAGCTGTTGCTATAGAAACAATAATGTTTCAGAATGAAGGACTTTTTTAAGAAAATTGTAAAAATAAGAAATACTTTTTTTTTGCCAAAAAATATATCAAGAAGCTAACTTCAGTTGTATTTCCTCTCAAATTCTATGCTAGCTAGCATGGGTTTGGTCAGTAGGCTAACATCAGCTATGGGGCCACGTTAAAAGTTATTCATTTACGTAATTTTTAAAAATCTGAAACTTACAAAAGAAGTCTTATCATTTTATTTTTAATTTTTTAATTTAAAAATATTATTATTATTATTATTATTATTATTATACATTTTTTGTACAGTTTAAAATGATTATTTATTGAAATCATTTTGACATTATTTTCTGTAAAGGATTCACATGTTAAGGTTGTTATTATTATTATTATTATTATTATTATTATTATTTAACATGTTAAGTTATTATTTAATTTTCAAATTATTTTCTGACCAATCAGAACGGAGGATTCGACAGCGCTGTCGCTGTTTCAAAAGCAGAAGACTGACTTCCCTTCACCTCGACGCCCATAACGCCTCCAATAAAACGCTCTGTCTTTTCTTCTACACCTTCAGCAAGGTTAAGGGCCGATTCCGCTCATCATCCCAAAGGACGAATCTTCATTAAGAGATGAATGAAAGTCGGCGCGGATGAATCGTAGGAACTCGGAACGGGAACAAAGCCTCCAGATGGAATCAGGGCCGTGAACGAGGCTTTAATCACGCTGAGCTGGAGGAAAAATGATCAGCGGCTGCTGAGGCTCTGTGACACAAGCATATTCTGTTCTGAGGAAACTAGCGTACTGTCAAACCTGGGATTAGCATGCTAACTGATCAGCTGAAGAGTTACAGAATAACCTGGGCATCTAATCACTAGCATTAAATAATAAATCTTAGCACAAAATATATTATTTGTCTTTTTATTTGTTGCCACCTTCAGTCACACGTCCTCGCAGATTAGCATCAACAGCTAGCATACTTTCGGACAGCAGGCTAGAAAGAGTTCAATTATTAAAGTTTAATTAGAAAAAAAATTTCTAATAAGAATTAGAAAAGAAAAGTAAAAAAGTCTCCCGAAGCAGATGCAATGTGGAACTTTCCGGCAAAATTTCTACCTTCTTTTGTGTCTGTGTTTCATAGCGAAGTCTTTCCTGACTCAGCGAATCGTTATTGAAAGCTGACGACAACAGAGAGATAATAATATTTCAACAAATTTCAGTTTTCATTCCGAAAAGTTTCTGAACAGTCCACAGTGCTGCTCCGAGACTAAACCGGTCTTTTCCGGTCATTAAGCCGTTAGGCGTGACTCTCTGAAAGAACTTCTTTTTCAAAGTTTATTTAGGAAGTGTAGTAAAGAAACAAATGAAAACATGTCGAATGAATAAAAACGTTCGTATTTTTAACACGTTTCGAAGTGAGAGCGTTTTACGTAGGAGATACGGAGCAGCAGCTCGGGGGGAAAAAAACGTCAGAGATGCGTGTTAAAATACTGAGGGGAAAAAGAAAGAAAAAAGCATGAACAACAAAAAAGTGAAGTGTGTGTGTGTGTGTGTTTGTTTAGAATGTTTTCATCTGCACAGTCTGAGAAATTCATCGAGAAAATTCCAGAAAAAGTCAGAGCAACATGACTCAACACACTGAGTCAAAAAATAATCCACATGTTAATAATTCCTCACATGTCCATTTACGGTCTACTTTAAAGTACTAAACAATTCAGCAGGGTTTCGTTTCACACACACACACACACACACACACAAAGCGAGTGGAGGCTGCGTGTGCACTCGGCCACCGGTCACTCTTAATGGCTTCAAACCATGCAGAAAATTATTCGCTGACCCCTCGCGCACCTCGGCGTGTGGGGCAGCTGTAAAACAACCCCGGCTTTTTGTCGGAGGATTAGACCGGGCGGAAATCTGGCCTTATTATGAAAGAGGCTTCCCATTTTCCTTTCTTTTCACTCGTCCAATATTCATTAAAGTGGGATTTCGGCACATTAGCACGGCGGAGAGAAGTAGTCCCGGGAGACGGTGTTTGCGTTTCAGCGGCGGCTCTGTAATTCTGTCCGACACTCGTGTGAAGAGGGGAGCGGGAGGGGAGAGGACGGAGGGGGTGCCACTTACGGGGCGATTTATTACCTCCACCAGCTGCCCTCTCTGTAAAAAGGTAATTGCATCCAGTTGTAACAAGCTAATTGATTGCTAATTAGATAAATCAGCACTCGAAGAGCTGTCAGGCTGCTGACGGATGGCGGCCCGAGTCACACGGCGCCGGCGGATTGGGCGGCGGAGTGCGCCGTGTCGTCGAACACGGGGATCCGTTGAGGTGTACTAAAGAGCGGTTAAGGATGAGAGAGGAAAAGGAGGAGGCTGGGTAAACATGATTGATTCTAGCCGAGGCTGTCGGAGGGAAAAAGGGGGGGTGGGGGGGGGCTGAATGGACAGCTGGATGTCTGTTGTGGCTCCTCGGCCACCAGGCAGGACCAAACACTTTCTTATGCTAATGTGCCCTGGGATCACATGGAGCCTCTGAAAGGCGTGAACTGATCCAAACAGGAACTAAGATGGCGGGGTATTGTTGGCCTGATACACCCGGGCTGAGGGAATATCTACTTTCCAAACCGAGACCGCAAACACGAGGGCAAACATTCTCCTCTTAAATATTCCTCTAGGAGTTGAACGATGATACGTTTCAGGTAGCAAATAAAAAAAACTGGTTGCTCAACTAGGGCTCAAGGAGCCAAGGATGCTTGAATTTGGGATGAGACCGCTAGCAGAAAGACAGGAATAAAAACCTGAATGTTGATTATTTTCATTTTTTTATCCATTTATTGGTACATTTCATTTCATCAGTAGTTGGTGGCATCACGATTTCCTCTTCACTCTACACAGTGGGATTTTTTCGCTATATACTTGTCTTTGTTTTTGCTTTAAGGCAAAATAATATTTCCACTAAAGTAAGTGTGTGTGTGTGTGTGTATGAGAGGCAGTGGGCAGGTTAAATTGGTGTTTTTGAACCTCAGAATGTAAATACGCTCCTCAGGCTGTCCAATAAGAGTCAGGACATGCCTCCGCGCTACCGTTTAACCTCCCTAATTATGCAGGCATTGCTTAGGCGTCGCCATGGTGACGGACCCCCGTTGGCAAGCGAAGCCTGCTCCGCTTTCGGTCTGCTAGGGAAGCAGGGGCGAGTGCAGCGTTTCGTGGCAGTTCTTCATTTTGCAGCTTTTATTTTTTCATCGAGTGTTTATTATTTTTTCTTTTCTCCGAGTTTTCGAGACAGGGAGATTTGAAATGAAGTCCGAATGTAGAGGCGTGTCCGACTCGGGGATCGGGTTACAGTGGCGAAGCGGTGGCCTCTGAGACTGCAGGGGGGTTGACTATGATTCTTTCCAGTATCATCACACAAACACACACACACACATACACACACAGCTGACCTGCTGGGACGAGGAAGGGGGTGAAACATACAGGCCTATTGAGTTCCAGCCCCGCTGGCATGCGACATGCCCATTCTCTGCATGCTGCAGCAGCACAGTGGGTGGCATGGAGTCCAGCGCAGTTGCTGCGTGATTTACAGCCTGACGCTGCAGAGGGGTTCGTTACAACCGGCTAGTTAGCATAAATACGAGAAATTCGAGCCCTCTGCTGTTAAGGACTGTTAAAGATGGAATAAAAGACCACGGGGTGTTGATGTGTGCGATGAAGCCCAGTTTTCTCTTCTCACCCCAAAGCGCTTTGTTTTCCGTCACACTGCAGCGCCGTCGATTTTGCAGCAGCTCTGACAGCAGCTCCACCTGTAACATCCGTGTATTATGTTAGCATTTTTATAGTAATGACAGCTCGCTCACCTGGATGGAAAAGGTGTCGAGATTTACACATATATAAAAGAAAGAAAACACGTTTATGGAAGGAGTCTCCAGTCTCAGTGTTTTGTCTTCACGATGTAACAAAGCTGTAAACATCACAAAAGAGACCTGTGATGGAAGGATTGTCTGTAGCTGCTATAACAGCTATTATTAGCTATTATTGATTAAAATCATTAAATAATCATTTAAGCGTATAATTATTGTTGAATCTCTGTAGTATAAAACGAATACAATACGTCCAGATGTGCTGCTTTAGGAAAATTACCAACATCCAGCTTCTGACCAATGGGATTAGAGAATCCAGCTGCTGAGATGTGTGAATCGGCTTCGTCAGACCCTTCTCACGTTACAGTGGGCTCTGCGCTCGTAGACGTCCGAGATTCCTCCCAGGGCCAGACGTGGAGTAATGTGATGTAAATCATGCTGCTGTGCTCCGTGTAGGTCCTGTGGAAAGCTTCCGGAGCTCTTCCTCCATGCCGGGGTGTGAAGTTTTTGCGCCGTGTGAGCGAGTGTACATGTGTGTGTTTTAGCGTGTGCTGTCGGGCCTCCTGCTGCTGCTCCTGCTCGGCGGCGGACCACCTGTCCTTCACTGGGCAAAGACAAAGCCTTTCTTTACAGACGCTGAAATTCACGTCAACATGAGAATTCATTAGCGCTGATTAGCGCTGAACTGGATACCACCGTTTTGACCCTTAGCATAGACGATGGAGGATCGTAGCTGCGTTTGTTTTGTAAAAGAAAAAAATAAATCATAAAAAAAAAACCTTTTTGGTGTGGAACATCACTGTCTAGACGGCCTGCGGTATAAAAGAGGCGGCGAGCGTTCATGCGTGTCTCTTCCTCCGCCATTGTTCCTCGTCCCCCCCTCAGATCTCGTCTGCCGTCTTTGTTAGAAGACAATGCGCTGTCACCGATGCTTCCTAAACTTGTAAGGCCATGGCGCTTCCCCCTGGCGCGAGCAGCAGCCGTGCCAATCAAGCCGGGGTCAAGCGTCAAAGAGCCAGGGAGGGACTATAGGGGGCATCGCTACGGAAGAGCACCGTGAGCACCATACAAGGCTAATCATGATGATGCATGTAACACACGCTGCTGCTACTTCCTGTCCGTGTCACTAGCATGAATGGCGTGAGGCAGAACAGAAATATGGGCCCAGGACCTCGCTCAGGAGCTGAAATAAACATTTTAAAGGATTTTCTTAAACTTTTACAGTAAAAAAAAACTACAGTAAAAAGTAATGAAAAATTTCATAACGTGTAAATACACAAATCAGGTACCATAAAGAAAATGTGAAAAATAAATCCATGCAGAAAGAATTGCGACAAATGAATCTGATACTTAAAATGAAAAAGGAACACGGCAAAATGAATAAATAATATGTTCATATCTATAATCAGATGTGAAATTAAATCAGTGATATGTAAAGGAATCACTTCAAACCATCATGCAAATAATTAATGAGAAAATAACTGAACCAGGCTTCAAAATCTCATTTGAATCACGTATATGAATCATGTGAAAACAGGAGAATTGACTGATGAGAAAGTAAACGAATCATGTGTCAGAAATTTCACACGTGGAAAGAACTGACTCAAAAAATCTCAAATGTGACAAGGAATCATTTCACAAATGAGTCATCACCTTCGAATCACTTGACGAATCATGTAACTGGATGTTAAAATGAATCGTGTGGAAGATGAAGGTGTCCAAAGAAATGAATCGAGTGTAAAGAGCACATGTGAAGAAACAGATGAATCATCGGATTAACCTCAGAATCAAAGAATCGTTTGAAAGAAATGATTAACGTGTCAAACTCACCCGTGAGCATAAACGAATCATGTGAATGAGTTGAAACGAATGAATCATGAATTTATTCAAATGTGTCAGTCATATAAAAACGAATTGAACGAACGAATCACGCAAAAATCATCAATTCAAATGAATCACCAATGTAAAATTCAGTGCTCTTGTGTGAAAAACGGATGAAGTATAACGTGTGACTTTTCGGGCAGATTTTTGAACGCAATATTAAAAAATGCATTTTTCGGCTCCTGCTGGTTGTTGAGCTGCCACAAGAAAGTATCTGAATGGAAGCCACTCCTCTCTGCCAAATATTTGTGCAGGATATTTGTTTTTCATCTCGTCTTTTTTTTTGGCTCCCTGTGGACCAAATCGTTTCATCTGCAACCTCGGCTTCCAATATTTCCTCCTGAATGGCGGACGAAAAGAGAGAGAGAGAGAGAGAGAGAGAGAGAGAGAGGAAGCCTTCTCTCCTTTTCTCTGTCACCTTATCAGCGCCCCTAATGACTACATCTTTTCTTTGCGTAATTTATTCCCCGGCTCGCCTAAGAGGCTCCGTCACAATGAGCCGAGTCCTGCGCAAAAAATAAAAAGACCAAACGCACACAAAGACCATGTTAATTTCCTTATTATCGGACGCTTTAATTATTTGTCGCACGTGATAAGTGCTTTCAGCGAGCTCGGTATCAGCAATAACCTTCTGGCAGAGGCGTCAAGGGGGCCATGTTGAGCTCGCTGCGTTTTTATTAAGACAATGCGGTGCAGAGCCACAAAAAAAACCCCACACACCCTTTATTACGCTGCCTCCTCTTCCAAACAGAGGAATAAATATTATAGATTAATTAATCCGTGCTGATTATAATTTAATTAGCTTACCTCCAGAGGTTTTTTTCTTTCTTTTCTTTTCTTTTTTTTTTAAACCTCTTTTGTTTTTGGGAATATTCCCGTCACGTTCGTTTGCGCCGAGGTTGTAATACACACTCGGCTGATGTTGTGTTTGCACTTCGCTATAGTATACACAAACTGTCAAAACAGGATATAACGCCTCGCCGCTTCCTGTACACAGATTCTCTTGGTTTGATTGTTTGTTTTGTGTTACATTCAGCAGAACACAATATTTTGTGTAGAAAACACTCTTCTGCTCTAATTACATGGTTTTGTGCAAGAACGTGTTTTTGAGGCACTTTACATTTTCACTTTTTTTCATATGATTCAATTATTTACACGTGTAATTCTTTAAGGAGTCATATTCAAATGATTCATTTCAAATGATTCACTTATTTCCAAACGATTCATTTGTTTTCAGATCAGATTTACAAATGATTTTTTCATGTGATTTTTTTTCCACACGTGTCTAATTTTTCCAATTCGACCCATTTGTTTACGTCCACATGTTTTTTTCCCCTTATGATTTTTTTTTACTTTTATGATTCATTATTTTTTTGTAATTAAAAAAAAACATATATTTTTTTTATTTGTTTATTTTCCTAGTGATTTTTTAAGTAATTGACTTTGTTTTCAGATTTATTTATTTATTGCAGTTGATTCATTTATTTAATTAAGCTTCAATTTGTTTTCACATATAATTATTTTATAACTTTATGCATTTATTTCCCAGATCCCCCCACCCTTCACTTCTTCAAATGAAATTTTTTTGATTAATTTTTACATTTTTTATTATTTTTTTTAATGTGATGGCATGAAGAATTTCAGGTCACATGATCACAGTTTTATACTAGTTTAGTACAGAATATGGGGTGGAGGAATTCTCCAAGTGATCCCGAAGGAGGTGGAATAGCCAGCTTTGGCGTGTTTGACATTTATTAGCGTTGCTAATCTCACAGCCTGTATGTGTGCGACTGTGTGTGTGTGTGTGTGTGTGTTACGGCTTAACACAGGAACACACTTCACCTGCACTGTGTAGGAACTTGAAGGCGTGTGAGCAGGTGCTTGAGTGCAGGCTGTAAAAGTGTTTGCAAATATCCATGGCTATAAGTGCACACACACACACACACACACACACATACACACGCACACATACACACGCACACATGCATGCCTCTGTTTGTGAGTGTGTGTGTGTGGGAGTGTGTCTAATTTAAGCCAGGCCTGTGCGTCCCATCTGCCGTGGTCCACTAGTGTGGGCTCTCTTCAGAAGCTTGCACACATTCCTGGCTTTCCTTGTGCTCGTAACGTGAGCCGTCGCTACAGGTGCAACGCGCAAGGTGTCTTGTCTACCCTTCGCCCATACATCATCATCATCATGTCCAGAATTCCCAGAATTCCACTTCTCTGTGCTCTGAACGTGTCCCGTGGGTCTTCTTTCTCTACCTCCCACATGCGGAACAGGTGCTCGCGCCCATGGGAACGCCGAAGCCCACCGTGGGAGAGCGTGAGTCATGCGCTCCATGGTGACCTTTGACCTCTGCTTGGCACCTGCACAGTGGAAAAAAGAACCCCAGACAATCATCTGGAGCACGTCGGTGTCGCTCTGAGGAACCGAGAAGGTTCTGTAAGGTTCTAAACGTAAATTTGTTGTAAATGTGATTAAAAACAAAAAAAAAACGACGCTATAAATTTCCCGAGACGTTCTGTTCTGCGTCTCGCAGTGAAACATTCCAGACTTTGGAGTGGTGTCGGTTCCAGAGCAGCTGATTTAGACGTCATTATAAAAAGCCGGCTCGAGTTACTAGCGCGCTCGGTTCACTTTGTTTGCCTGGAGATCCTCCACGCTTCCTTTTTCAGACAGAAGAATGTCAAACCTTCGCCACATGCTGAGAAGAAAATGAAAATAAACTGACATTGTGGAACGTCAGGTTCCAGCTCCTGCTTCTGCTTGAGGAGGATTAGTGTGTGTGTGTGTGGTTCTGTGCTGGTTCTGTGTCTGTGTGAGGAACCTGATTTCTTTCAGTTTCTTTCAGTCAAACCCTAAAGCTCATGATGCATGATGCGTCTTAGTTTGGGAAAGAACAAGGACGTCTCCGTCACTCAACTAGATATATATATATACACTATATTGCCAAAAGTATTGCTCACCCATCCAAATAATCAGAATCAGGTGTTCCAATCACTTCCATGGCCACAGGTGTATAAAATCAAGCACCTAGGCATGCAGACTGTTTTTACAAACATTTGTGAAAGAATGGGTCGCTCTCAGGAGCTCAGTGAATTCCAGCGTGGAACTGTGATAGGATGCCACCTGTGCAACAAATCCAGTCGTGAAATTTCCTCGCTCCTAAATATTCCACAGTCAACTGTCAGCTGTATTATAAGAACGTGGAAGTGTTTGGGAACGACAGCAACTCAGCCACGAAGTGGTAGGCCACGTAAACTGACGGAGCGGGGTCAGCGGATGCTGAGGCGCATAGTGCGAAGAGGTCGCCAACTTTCTGCAGAGTCCATCGCTACAGACCTCCAAACTTCATGTGGCCTTCAGATTAGCTCAAGAACAGTGCGCAGAGAGCTTCATGGAATGGGTTTCCATGGCCGAGCAGCTGCATCCAAGCCATACATCACCAAGTGCAATGCAAAGTGTCGGATGCAGTGGTGTAAAGCACGCCGCCACTGGACTCTAGAGCAGTGGAGACGCGTTCTCTGGAGTGACGAATCAAGCTTCTCCATCTGGCAATCTGATGGACGAGTCTGGGTTTGGCGGTTGCCAGGAGAACGGTACTTGTCTGACTGCATTGTGCCAAGTGTAAAGTTTGGTGGAGGGGGGGATTATGGTGTGGGGTTGTTTTTCAGGAGCTGGGCTTGGCCCCTTAGTTCCAGTGAAAGGAACTCTGAATGCTTCAGCATACCAAGACAGTTTGGACAATTCCATGCTCCCAACTTTGTGGGAACAGTTTGGAGCTGGCCCCTTCCTCTTCCAACATGACTGTGCACCAGAGCACAAAGCAAGGTCCATAAAGACATGGATGACAGAGTCTGGTGTGGATGAACTTGACTGGCCTGCACAGAGTCCTGACCTCAACCCGATAGAACACCTTTGGGATGAATTAGAGCGGAGACTGAGAGCCAGGCCTTCTCGTCCAACATCAGTGTGTGACCTCACAAATGCGCTTCTGGAAGAATGGTCAAAAATTCCCATAAACACACTCCTAAACCTTGTGGACAGCCTTCCCAGAAGAGTTGAAGCTGTTATAGCTGCAAAGGGTGGACCGACGTCATATTGAACCCTATGGATTAGGAATGGGATGTCACTTAAGTTCATATGCGAGTCAAGGCAGGTGAGTGAATACTTTTGGCAATAATAATAATAAAATAGTGTATATATATATCTAGTATGGAAAATAAAGATGAGCAGCCATAATAATACTATGTATTGTTTAAATCATTAAATCATTAAAAACACCATGAGGAAATTAAGAAACTAAGAGGAATTTCTTTTTTTTAAGAAAAAAATAAAAATAAATCAATAATCAGAAATAAAATAAAAAGCTAAAGAGAAGAAAACAAGATTGAGAGCAAATAAATACAAGAAATCATTTGAAAGGAACAAATACAACAGAAAAAAATCCTAAGAATTGAGTTTAAAATGTAAAAAATAAATAATAAAACAGAAAAAAATCAGTTTTTAAAAAATATTAAACCACAAAAAACCTGAGTTTCAAAGAAAAAGATACAGGAAAATGGTAAATGAAACAACAGAAGTAATAAATAAATAAAACAGAACAAAAAAATTGAATAAAAAATTATAAAAGATACAAAAGAAAATAGTTCAAATGAAAAAAGCAAAAATATTTTTATTATTTAAAAAAATTATAATATAAAAGTAAAAATAAAGTCAACAAAAATATCAACAAATACATGAAAATAAATAAAAGGAAAGGTTGAAAGAACCTTCAAAAATAAAGTTTTGTAAGTGTAAAGGAAGAAGTGAAGTTTCCCACGTGGCTCAAACACCTTGGCCAGCTGCTTGGCTTTGTGTTGACCGCTGCCTCACTGCCCTCCTGGATGCCTCTGTTGTTAGCCGTGACAGGATTTAGCATCGTGTCAGGGAAAGAAAATGTCTGTAATGTCATGCATGCAGGAGCAAAGCACTAGCCACACACTTAGCCTTTAACGAGCCGGACCTGTTAGCGTAAATGTACACCGCTCATCGGGGGTTTTAAACATGATCAGGTTAGACGTGTTAGCTTCACTAGCTAAGCGTTAAACTTCTGATAAACGTCCATCCACCAAATTAGCATGCGCTAAAATTACAGAGTTTAGGACTATAAATCGAGACGGGTTTAGATGTAAGAACAACGGCACTAGTTACACACCAGCTCAGACGCTTAATCATAAATGTCTATTAATTGCATGTGTGACTTTTTATTCGGTTATAGTTACATTTATCATCGGTGAAACAATAAGCTAGTTCCTGTTATCTATAAACAGCTATAAACATCCACTCCTTCACCTCTGTGTGTTTTTTTCTCTGTTTGAGGAATAAAATGTAGTTCATCATGTGCTTTGTCATCCTTTTCTGATCATCGCGGCTGTAAAGAGTGATTATATCATTTTACTGAAAAAAAACCTTAAAAAATGTAAACGCTTCCCACCTCGTTTCCAGAAGCAGAGTTCATACTGGAGTCTCCTTCCATAAACCTCCTACGACTTGGTGTGTAAGTGGTTACTATGGAAACAATAACATATGATAATGGCAAGTCCTTCCATGTTTCTTTGATAAACAGCCATGTTCTTTATTAGACATAGGTTTATATTTACATTTCTGGCATTTGGCAGATGCTCTTATCCAGAGTAACTTAAACTTTATCTCATTTTATACAATTGAACAGTTGATGGTTAAGGGCCTTGCTCAGGGGCCCAGGAGGGGCAGCCTTTTCCTGCAAAACAGCCCTGACCCGTCCTGCACTGTGTATTCTGACCCCTTTCTATCAGAACCAGCATTAACTTCTTCAGCAGTTTGAGCAACAGTAGCTCGTCTTTTGGATCGGATCACACGGGCCAGCCTTCTCTCCCCACGTGCATCAATGAGCCTTGACTGCCCATGACCCTGTCACCGGTTCACCACTGTTCCTTCCTTGGACCACTTTTGATAGATACTGACCACTGCAGACCGGGAACACCCCACAAGAGCTGCAGTTTTGGAGATGCTCTGATCCAGTGGTCTAGCCATCACAATTTGGTCCTTTATCAAACTCAAAGCTCAAATCCTTACGCTTCCTGCTTCTAACATCAACTTTGAGGACAAAATGTTGACTTTCTGCCTTTAATATATCCCACCCACTAACAGGTGCCATGATGAGGAGATACTCAGTCTTATTCACTTCACCTCTCACTGGTTATAATGTTATGACTGATCGGGGTATTTCCCAGCCTGAGTGTGTTTTATTCCTGTGTCAAATCCAGTAAATTTTCTATAAAATATCTACATTACTATAGTCTTTGTGCTGATTTGACATCTGCGTGAATTTCCAGCTATGCAGATGTTCATTATTTAAGAAGGAAACTGCGCTGTAACAGGGTTCATCCCCCGCCGGAGGCAGTGACACGAGGGCCGGGGTGACAGGTGTGTCGTGTCGAGATCGGGGCAAAGTTTCGCCTCTTCGCTCGCTTCATTCGGCGCATGAAGTAAATACACTCATTAGCCGAGGCCCGTCCCACCAGACGGAGCGTGTTTGACATCATTAATTGGCTTTTCTGCACAAGGAGTCAAGTGGATGAAAAGGTTTATCAAGCTGAAATAATTAATTTTTTCGAAGGAATTTGCTGACAGTTCACTTATTCTGGCTGGAGATCAGCAGGGGAGGGAGGAGGGAGGGGGAGGGGTTAAGCGGGTTGGTGGGTAGGGGGGGTGTTCACATAACGTAAGCTTTCGACGTCTCTTATTTCCTCAGCACTGTGAAGGGGAAAAAAAATAATGAAACGAAACGTAATTAACCCGAATAAAGGAAAGGGTCGGTTTTATCTCCCTTCTTTTTTTTCTTCCGAGCGCTAAGATTACTCGCCTGTATTGAGAGCAGCGTAGCATTCAATTAATTCCAATTAATTCAAATTAGAGGGGAAATTATGTACTTTGATAAAAGCAAAAACCAAGACATAATACCTCTTATCTCTTTAGTTATCTCTGCCCTCCGTGCTCTCATAATTACTTTTAATTAATGACGGGGAAGAAAAAAAAAACACCTGAAACTCTATCAATTTCAGACGAGAAAGGAATTCTACACAATGCTCACAGACTGCAGGCGGAATACGCAACGAGGTTCGAGTCCGGCCTTCAGCTCACAAAATCACACAAACTTCCTGCTCTTCGAATTAACTTTTAAGAAATTTAGCCACACACAGATTTCTGAAAATTATAACGCAATACGATAGCTACAGTTTCTTTCGTTGAAGAAGCTAAAGCTGATAATTGATCACATTTTAAATAAATAAATAAACAAACAAATGCTAGGTTTTTTTTCTTAATAACTTTTGATAACATTTAATGTAACTGCAAACGGTCAAAAATGCATCATTTATTATTCATTTCATTCATTGTCTATATCCGCTTATTCCTACAATTCCTAGGGTCACGGGGGTCTGCTGGAGCCTATCCCAGCACACATAGGGCAAAAGGCAGGGGTAGCATCATTTATTAATTCATTAAAATTTTATTAGTTTATAAACTGCTTCACTTCATTTTTAAAGACATTCACCTCAAGGTTTAAATCATTCATGTAAAACAAATTCTTCCTATAAGCAGTAAAAGGCTAAAAATTAGCTAAAGGCTAATTAACAACAGCTCCTTAAAGCATTAGCTAGCATGAAGAGACTACGGCGGCGGTTTAGGTAAAAAGTTTCTAGTGAAAGTAAAGCAGCTTTACCACATTCTGTTATCTTTGAGCTAGCTTCTGATTTCGATCTTTCCATGTTAGCTAGCTATCTGTTGACTGCTAATATGACTTTAATAGGCTTTAATGTAGCTCAGTGTTTTTCAACAATTATGTTTTTTTTTTTTTACTCCGTACTTTGCTTATCTAGCTGGCATGTTGCTAGCCCAGAGCGTGTTCTAATTGTTTGATTTCTCTCTACACGTCTCAATGTTTATGCTAACCTAAGCGTTTTGTTTTGAATGATTGACTAATGAGTCTTGTCTCTGCCTCCTAGATTTTCACTGGTTGATCTATATAGTTGTTCTAGATAACACTCAATGTTGAACTTTACGCTGAATACGTTTAAGCTAATGAGGTTAGCTTGCTATGTAGCTAACACACGTAAGCACAGGCTGGTGTGGAGATTTCATGGTGTTTTTGTGCAATTTAGCGGCTAGTGAAGGAGACTTCAATAACTTCAGTTGATACACTGAGATGTAATTAATGAGAGAATTTTATGCAAAATGAGTTTCAGATCGCTAAAAACAGCTAAAAAGTTGTTGCTGTGTTGTAAAAGCTGTGTTGGCAGGTTGAAGATGTTTCGGCTAAGACACACAGATCGAGGCGGAGTGTGTCGGTGGAATATCAGCACCATCTCGACCCACTGCTGCTCCGCCAATCTGTCTGGGCTTCACGCTTGTTTCCAGGTCGCAACCCGCCGCGGCGCCGGATTTATTAGGTCACGGCGTGGCACCAGCTTGGCATCGGCCTGGCAACAATTTGCCTTTTGTCGTCTCGGTGCCTGGCGGGCGAGCTGAGGCTCCACAAACCAACTAAAACTGCCAAGGTGACAAACTGATAGACACAAGAGGATCAGGAGTGTGAGGATCAGGAGAGCTGGGGAAAAGACACACAGATACACAATGATGATATTTCTGTCTCATACACACACACTCTAACACTCAGCCACACACACACACTCTCACACTCAGCCACACACAAATGCTCACACACACACAGATACACACTCACACATTCACACACACACACACAAAGAATTTTTTCTCCAATGGAAGTGAAATGAATAAACATGAAAATTCTTATCACCTGTCACATGTGGATAAAAACGGAAGCTTATCGACGAGGTGAGATTTAAAAATCCCGATCGTCTCGACGTGACCCTCGACCTCTAGCGAAGGCTATCGTTTCCTCATCCCTCTATCACTTCCTGTCCCTCTTCCATCATCTCCTCATCCTTCTTCCCTGCGTCCGCGCTGACGCTGACAGTTGGAAAGCTTTAGCGTTCGGCTTTTCAAGCAAGGGCTCGTTGCTTTCCGATACGTCTTCCTGCTTTGACGTGGGATCCTGAGGCGCTTTTATCGTCTGCGGCCAGAACTGAAAACCTGACCAACGTCTTCTTTAAAAAAGATCCGCTGTCATGCTCCAGTTTGCGTCATGTTAACTTCTCACACAAGCAACACTCCCATTTAACGTTTACTCTGATGACCAATAAACTGGATTTATTTCTAAAAAAAAAAAGGAAAATCTTAAGATTTGCAGCTAATCAGGCTAAATGTAGTGTGTAACGATCATATCCTGCTAGCGGAGTGTTTAAAATCACTTTGGATTTTTGGTGTTAATGTAAATCTCACCACTGACATTAAAATCATTTAATCTCAAATCAGCATTAAATTCTGGACTCTGATTGGTCAGGAGGCTTCAAGGCACAGGCGTTTCTATAGCAACAGCTCATTCACAGAGACACAGTTTATAAACTTGTGTAACGTTTCAATGCGTTTATGGTTTTTATGCTTATTTAATGTTTATGGAAGGAGCCTACAGTGTCAGATGACTTCAGGAGTGACTTTTTATCCCTGCTATCGCAGCAGTAAGAACAGGAACGAGCTAAAATAACTGGAAACGGATAAAAAGTATGATGTCGTGCATTAATAAAGGAATAAATTCTACATTTTGGCAAACTGCTGTGAAAAAAATGGAAACAAAAAAATTAGAAGAATAATCACCACACTGTCATTAATTACTTCTCTAGAAAATAAAACGTTTTTCTGTTTTTAGGTTTGTTTTTTAATAAAAAAAATAAATAAATAAAAATAAATAAATAAATAAATAAATAAATAACAAAAACAAATCATTTATAACTAGCTTGGATATATTGTTTAAAACAAGTTTTATTTTCTTATTGATGTTTTATAGTTTTATATATTTTTCTATATAAAGACTTGTTTTAAAACTTGCATTTTTTTGTTATTTATAGATTTTTTTGAATAGATTTTTTATATGAAAATAAAAAAATGTAACTTTACTGTAGAATGCTTTGGTAAAACAGTGCAGCTTTCTACCTATAAGTTTGTTTGAGGATGTAGCTAGAAACGGATAAAAACACATTCAGTGTGTCGTTCTTTAATAAACAATTCTAATAGAACTCGTTGGTCAAAGAATAAAACACTTCAGGAGAAAATATTTGACCTCAGAAATGTAAGAATAACATCAGAGTCTCTGATTATTTTCTTATAACACCACCATACAATGTGTTTTATTATTATTATTATTATTGTTGTTGTTGTTACAAGTATTATTAAATATTAAAAATCCATCTGTGCAAATTTGTAAAGACATTTTTGTAATTTTTGTGTATTATTAAAATTAGTGTTCCTAAGTTTAGTAACAACTTTATTAAATTATTTGTTAAAAAAAGACTGTCAGGATTTGGTGAAGCCAAAATTCAGTGTGTGATGAGTGAGAGAGAGTGATGAGTGAGAGTGTGTGATGAGTGAGAGTGTGTGATGAGTGAGAGTGTGTGATGAGTGAGTGTGTGATGAGTGAGAGTGTGATGAGTGTGTGATGAGTGAGAGTGTGATGAGT